>NC_057811.1:88499286-88612743 GCF_018294505.1 Triticum aestivum
AGTTCCCGGTGGGGGGTTGGATGAACAGGACCCCCTGGTAGTAGAGGCCGTTGTCGCTGGATGAACAGGACCCCGATTGATCGAGCCGGTTGGGGGTGGATGAACAGGAGCCCGTGGAGGGCTGGATGAATAGGACCCCGTGGAGGGCTGGTTGAACAGTAGCCAGTGGAGGGCTGGATGAACTGTAGCCCATGGAGGGGTGGTTGAACAGGACCCCGTGGAGAGGGCTGGTTGAACGGTTGTCGGTGGAGGAGCGGTGGAGACAGGATGAACATGAGCCCATGGATGAACAGTCGTAGGTGGAGGCTGGAGGAGGTCGACGGTGGATGGACAGTAGCCCGTGGAGGCAGTCGACCGTGGAGATGAACAATATCCCGTGGAGTCCCGTTTTGCGGTACGCCACACTCCTCCCGATGAACAGGACCCCCATTTCGACCGTAGCGCTCCAACACAAGTCCGTTTCCTCCGTTATGCGGTATGCCACACCCCTCCTGATCAACAGGACCCCGTTTCGACTGTAGGAGGTCCAAGAGAAGTCCGTTTCCTCCGTTTTGCGGTACGCCAGACCCCTCCCGATGAACATGATCCCGTTTCGACCGTAGCCGGTCGAACACAAGGTCGTTTCCTCCATTCTGCGGTATGCCAGGCCTCGTTTCAATCAGCTGTTCTGTCCAAGCCGGTTGGCTCCCGATGAACACGACGTATTCCGTTGCCTCCCGATGAACACGATGATGTTTCTCCGTTCCGACCCAGCCGGTTCGGTGCCCGATGAATAGGACGCCGTTGCTGCTGTCCGTTGCCTCTCCATGTACACAAGCCCTTACCGTCCGTATATATATGCGCGAGTACGCGCTCGAGACCCCGCCCGTATGTGCATACGTGGCCGTATTTTTTGCCCTGTGGCTGTACGTATGTGTACAAGACTTAGACGGGACTGCGTGAACTGCTATGTCGGGTGCTCTACAATGACACGTACCGGTACTTACTCGGCCACGGTTCATACTTGCAGAGAGACCGATCGACCAGTATGTACGTACATGTTCGCCACCAGAATGACAACGCTACGTACGCTTCGACCAGGTAGGTCCCGACTGTCAGGCACTTCCTTGCGTGTGAAGATGTAGCTGGTGGGTCCCAGCAGTCAGGGGGGAACATTTTTTTTGTGAAATACGGTGGCCTGTCCGATGGGTCCCTACTGTCAGGTGGAGAAATCATTATTTTGCGCGTAATAAGGAGGCACTTCCTTGCTGCGGCCGTGGACCCAGATGTCAGGCTCTCCACCTACAGTACTCTTCCGATGGAAGTCGTTCCTTGACCACGTTGACCACGCCGCGCCGAGAGCACCAGGGCAGTGCACGACGGTGAGGCCTAGGAAGGGCACGATGCGGAGCCAGGGAAGACGCGGCAGTGGAAGCCCACGCGGAGAGGAGTACGAGGGTTCACTGGTTCGGCTGCGGTGTGAGGCTGCCGTCGCTGCAGAATAACAGGGGGTGTGGGTGAGTGGATGGCCTGGCCAGCGGTGGGAGTAGTAGGGGGCGGTGAGGCCTCCGCGGCATCACAACCGGCCATGGGAGGCAGGAGCACGCGTTACGACCGGCGCTGGTTTGGGCGGCTGGAGCAAGAATACCAGAGGTTGAAGAAGCACTACGGCCGTTGGATGGACATCGTACGGTCACTGGAGCTAGAATCGTTCATATTGACTAAGTTGACAAAGCCCTCCATCTGCGTCAACTTACTAGGCCCACAAGTCAGCCTCCCATATGGTGGGTTTCAGCTAGCAAGGGGAGTATTCATTTTTTATGCGTAATAAGGAAGCACTTCCTTGTGTGCGAAGATATAGCTGGTGGGTCCAAGCTTTCAGCGGCGGGAACGTTTTTTTCACGAAATACAGAGGCCCTTCCGACGGGTCCCAGATGTCAGGTGGAGAAATCATTATTTTGCGCGTAATAAGGAGGCATTTCCTTGTGTGCGGCCGTGGACCCAGCTGTCAGCCTCTCCACGTACAGTCCACTTCCGATGGATGTCGTTCGTTGACCACGTTGACCATGCTGCACCGAGAGCACCAGGGCGGTGGACGACGGTGAGGCCTATGAAGGGAATGACACGAAGCCGGGGAAGACACGACAGTGGCTGCCCACGCGGTGGGAAGTATGAGGGTTGACTGGTTCGGCTGCGGTTGCCGGAAAATAAGAAGAGGTGTGGATGAGTAGAGGGATAGCCAAGCGGGGGATGCGAGTATGGTGGGGCCGTGAGGCCTGCCCGGCAGCACAACCAGCCACGGGAGGTGGGAGCAGGCGGTTCCGCCGGCGCTGGTTTGGGCGGCTGGAGCAGGAAGATCAGAGACTGAAGAAGCACAATTGCCGTTAGATTGACATCTAACGGTCTAACGCTGGTAGAGTCGATTGTTGACTAAGTTTCCTTTTTTGAGAAACCTTGTGTACGCATGAACTTAGAAGGCCCACAAGTTAGCCTCCAAATCTGTGGCAGACAACATAGAGCCCATTTGCTATTTTTTAATAATTTGCAGCCCATTTGCTAATTCTTAAGTAATTTATTACAACCCATTTTCTGCCCAGGACCACGGTCAAAAAGTTCAACCTTATTTTGCATATTTCGGTGGAGTCCGAACTGTTGTAAACCCGAAATGATAAACATTTTTTAAGAGCTTATTTATTTGCCAAAAAAATCGTTTTGTTTTTGTAAGCAAACAAGATGTGGGACAATGGAGTTGGTTTAAGGGAAAACCAGTGGTAAAAAATCAGCGTTGGAAGGGAAAACAACAACAAAAATAAGGATGTAAATATGAAAAGGGAACTTTATGTATTTTCAATATAATGGTACGTGTATATGAACTAGTAAAACTATAGGTAGCGATTAGAAAACGGAAGTAGGACATGGTGTTTCAAGAGGAAAATAGAACTGGGCTGTGTGTTTGATTCAGTAAAAAAACTGCCTGCGGATGTTGTAAGACAAAATATAACTAACGCTGGCGGGCCAGAGGCCAGTAGATACCTGCTGGATCTTTGTGCCCCGTTGTCGTCATGGGCTGGGCCTGTTAAAAACAAAACCAAGCCTGGGCAGTCTACAGCCCAGTTGAAACTTGCTCGACCTGAAAAAACAATATACCTGCTCAATAAACGAGAGAATTCCGCAAGTACAGACTGATAATTGGGATCCAGCAGTATATTGTTCTTTCATCGTGATAATAAGTGCATGCACTTGTTTCGAAAAATTTGGAGAACTGGGAATTCGAACGGCAGGTGCTTATGCTACCCATCAAATAAAAATCAGGTCCCTGAAAATTCGTTTCGAAACAAATGATTCAGCTTTATATCCACGTCGACCCTCGGCATGATGGTTGGAAGCAAATGCCAAGTTCATACCGAAAGATCATTAACTACAATACCAACTTGCAGACGACAAGGTAGTACAAGTACCAATACCAAACTAACTTATAATCTTTTTAGTCCTGGCCCTAGTGTTCGTCTGGTAGAAAATCTTGCAGAGGACCAGCTCTCGCTCCTTCTCTTGCTCCAGGTCCCCGAGGTGGTACTGGTGCATCACCCAGTTGGTCCTCTGCTGGTCGAAGTTCTTGTTGGTGCGTAGCACCAGAACCTTTTTGCTGCCCGTCTGCCGGCCGTTGACCATCACCGGCAAGGTATTGTCGGTCTTGTGCCACATCGCGTGCATGCCACACTCCGACTATATCCTGCGACGCGTCCACGTGCCCCTTTTGAAAGCCCTGGAATTGCGCTGGAAGAAATGCTTGCTTAGGCCACTCAGTGTGATACCTGCAGTATTGTCGAATACAGGTTTTAGTGTATGTAGTTGGCATTTTCATAACATCTTTGGCATGTTTCAGTCACTTGTTTCACTTTTTATTAACTGTCAAATTGTAATTGCTTCACTAGGTCTGCGTCTAAAAAGAAAAATAGAGCTATAAACAAAGGAATATGTTTGTGCAAATAGACGGCCGATCGGTGTCTTACCTGGAAGTTTCTCAGGATGGGTGTAGCATATGCTGTGCTCGCTGTCGATGGTTGGTATGAACAAATCGATGAGAGGGTGAGATCTCGCGATGTCAGCACTCACTTTGGCCTCAAGGTGCTCGATCAGCTCCTGATCCGTGGGATCGAACTTGACGTCAGCCGGCAGCACTGGCCAATCCTTCTTGGAGTTGCATCGGTTAATTCCAGTTATATGGTACTCAATGTATGATCAATCGACTGTTTTAAGTGAATGATGAAATATTTTGACAAATAAGTGGTAGTACTCCAAATCTGAAGTCCACAATACCCGAACATGCCCCCGGGATTCTTGTGTCACCTCATGCGCAGCGTGTTGTCACGTCAATTCAATGTGAGGACGTGATGAATAATTTGATCGACGTATACTAGTACTGCTACGGTACTACTTACTAGTCGTATTTAGTGTCACATTTTAACCATAGGTTTAACTAACAAAATGTCAATGCATGTCACCAAAAATTATTCCATTGGAAACTATGTTCAAATACGAATAAAATGATATAATTTTTTCTGACATGCATTAACATTTAATTAGTGAAATTTATGGCCAAAATTTGACACAAATTACGAATGGGACCAATAACCCAGGAGGGAGGTAGTAGTACGAGTAGTGCAATATACGGTATAGAGGACTAATACAAATTTAGAAATGGAGTATAAGAAGTTACAAGGCTGTGCGACAAACTTTGTAGGCTACATGAGTAATACAAAATATAATTCCCATTGGACAACACTTTCACCTACATGAGTGTCATTTTCATGGTGTCATTTCAATATTTATGATTTTCTTACTTGAATGAAATGATTAGTCCATGCATTTAAATAACTACTATGTTATTTATATTCTGTTAAGTGTTTGTTAGTTAATATGCTTGATTTACAGAAGGTGGAAACTAGCTTAGTTGGTAAAGCAAAGCTAAGATCTATTTGTGGTGATGATAGAAATAATTTTGTTATGCATGTTAGTAATTATTTAAAGTTATGTTCTTGCATAAATAAAATGATAAAAATTTGCTAGAAAATATTTTGTTAAGTACTTGTTTAGTCATTTTACTTGACTTACAGAATGTTTGAGCCTCACTTGGTTGGTAAAGAAATTAGGATTTGTTTGTGCTACAATCTTTGTTATACACGTGAGAAATTTATCAAAGTTATTTTCTTGCATGAGAAAATAATAAAACTTGCTGTAAAATATTTCGGTTAAATGTGAGTTACCTTGACTAGCATAGTAATATGAGTTGTTGATGTTTATGCTTAGTGTGAATATGGATGACATCGGTCATTTTCGTTATTAAGTGATGCATGTGTAGTTTTGCATTTCATGGCATGCTATGACACCGATCATTTTCATTCTAAGTTAAACCTGAATATAACTCAACTTGAATATACCGTTGACTGGGTCATGGTGCCGCTGAATCAAGTTTTTCCCAGTGCAACCACATTTGCCTTTGTGGGAAGGCCTTCATTCGGTCCATTGACATTGCCTCTGGTCGGTGCCTCCAACTGGGGAAGGTTACGTCGTGCTTACCCTGGCCCGGTAAGCAGGCATAACCTTGTTTGCCCGTTGTTGAGATTATGGTACCGGGTCCCCGAGTGGGATCGTTTTGGCCACGACGGTGATCGGTGTGTCTTTGGTAGACACGGGGCCACCCAGGACTAGCCCGTTGGGGATTGGGTCGGAGTGGTCGGGAGAGTGTCATGGCAATGGAAGGGTTTCGTCGGAATGCCGTTGGTCCACCCGAATGGGAGTGCGAGGCCATGGGTTCCGTGGTGTGGGTACAGTGTGCTACCTCTGCAGAGTGTATAATCTATCGATAGCCGAGTCCACGGTCACGGACACCTCGTAGAAGGTCCCACCATGAGTCAACGTTTAATAAAATTTGCACCCTAAGCTATGAACTTTGCATTGATGAGGATGGCAGAAAGGCCATCACGATGTTCAGGACCAAATTTTGGTCGTGGTTGTGATCACCGTAAGGATCACGAGTTACTCCTATTAAGACCACGTTGATGGTTTGTTTGTGATCCAAGAATGATCACAGTTGGTAAGTTGTCCCGAGGGACGTTCGAGCGTGATCACAGCATGTTGGACATATAGTGTTGCATTATTATTAATTGGTTAAGTATCATGATATTGTTTGCCATTATGATTATGCTTGTTGTGAGCTTGCAAGTACATTCAATGTACTGACCTGGCGTGTCATGCCAGATTTCAGGAAAGTCTCGTTGGAGAGGAGCGCTGCTCGAGTCTAGATCGTGTCCACATCGGTGTCCCTGTGATATGGAGCTTCCGCTACGACGTTATTCCGCTGCCGCGTAGTTGTTATGATCGAGGCCCCTTTATGTTCACTAAATAATGTACATATTGTTCAGCCGCACCGAGCGTCCCGCTTGGCCTCGACAACTGTTGTAATATAAACTCTGTTCCGCTAGCATCAATAAAGCGGTTGTTTTCTGTACCAAGATGTTGTGTGTTGCCAGAAGACATGGTCTTTGGGTTGGCAATGCATGGTAAACCGGTCGCTCTGAGCCGGGGTGCCACAGAACGTCAAATGGTTCTGAAACTTTTTGCATTGTCTTTCTATACAATTTTTTTATTTTTTCCTAATTTTTCAGAATTGCTTGAGTTACAAAAGTATGGTGGATGTTCAAATCTTTACAGACTGTCCTGTTTTCATAGATTGCTGTTATAGCTTCATTATTTGCATATGTTTGAATTCTTGTTGAAGCCTCCATGACTTGGGGCCATAGAATTGTGATAGCATACAGTGGGTAATGTTTGTTTATAATTATACAATAATGTTACAGCAGTACATGATGGGATTTCATTGCCATATTCATTAAACCCGCCACTAAAAGTTTGGTTAAGTTTTGTGTGGATGAAGTGTTCGAAGATCGAGGAGGTCTCGATGTGAGGAGAAGGAGCAGAGGCAAGAGCTCAAGCTTGGGGATTCCCAAGGCACCCCAAGTAAATATTCAAGGAGACTCAAGCGTCTAAGCTTGGGGATGCCCCGAAAGGCATCCCATCTTTCTTCAACAAGTATCGGTATGTTTTCGGATTCGTTTCGTTCATGCGATATGTGCAAATCTTGGAGTGTCTTTTGCATTTATGTCGGAGTAATGGGCCACGGGTAGGCTAACCCGAGACCCAGAACCTTTCAAGACAACGGGGCTGGCAGCGCCCCTCGAGGCGTCAAGACGAGGTGCCGCCTTCTGGTGGCCGGCTGGAGGAATATGATTGTTGTACCCCCTTTGTTCACATAATGTTTTTATATTACCACAGCCTAATTAATGGATAACATGTAATATTATTTTTAGTACTATTCACCTTCACTTACTAGTGGGTTCCATGTGTGCTCTCTCTCTATCCTCCCCTTCTGCGTTTAGACGCACGGGCAAACAGGAAGAACTCGCGGGCGATGTTGCAGTTGACCATATCTGGACGCGTTCACAAGTCACGGCACCAGTTTCATGTACTAGCAGCACTAGTCAGTGTGTACGTGCAATGCACGTTAATTTGGAAGTATATTAAGTGCATGCGGATATTAACTACCAGGATATTATTTGCGTGTTGTCATGTGATTAGCACTATTTTTGGCATGAAATTAACTGCACGCTAAACGTGTTGAGCGCTCGACATTGAATCAGTCTAGGTCGTTGGATGACAAGGAATACATGTGGCTTGATGACGTTTTATATTTAATTTGATACGGCTCTAGCAGAACATTCAATCGATCAAACCATACATTTTGTTCAGTCTGACTCCGACTTTAAATTATACGATGATCGATATAAAATAAACGGAAATGATAAACGTTCGGATTTTAAGCATGGCAATCCGAACGTTTTTCATGGCAAATTTAGATTACGCGGCGGCGGTAGGGGTGTCTCGCAGTGGGAAGCGGCACCTCTGCTGTGCTCTGTGTGTCGTCGGGCCACTGACCGACGGCGACGGCGGCGTCTTGTGCCGTTGTTGGCGTACTCCTGGACGTTGGCCTAGCTTCGAGGAAGGCCAAAATGTTCTGGACTTCGGAGCGAGTCAACTGGCGGGAGGAGGTGACTGGCGTTGGTGCAAGGAAGCGGTCGACGGCGGCCATCCATGCCGCTGAGGGGGGCACTGGCACCCGCGCGGGGACATGCGCTGTCAACAGCGCGGTGGAGACATTCGTGTGCACGGGCACCGGCACGGGCGCGCACGTCAGTGCACGCGCAGGTGCATGCGCTGGCAGGTGCACGGGCACCGGCACGGGCGTGCGCGTCAGTGCACGTGCAGGCGCATGCGCTGGCAGGTGCACGGGCGCGTGAAAGTCGGCTGGGACCTCGTGGAACCCCGTGGGATCAAGCTCGGCGACAATGTGCGGCTCCCAGCCCATCAATGCCACGGGGATGGGCGCTGGCGCAGTCGGGGCGACGGGAGCCGGAACAGGAGCGGGGACAGGCGCGGCATCTTCCCGCAAGGCCAGTTCAAGCTCGTCCTAAAGCGCCTTATGTTCTTGAGACTCCGGCTGGGTGTCTTCCTCAAGAAACTGGAACACTAAGGGCAGACCATCGTGATGCGGCATGGCGTACGTTTAGGTCAGGCTAGTTGGAGGTAGACGACAGGAGAATCGGAGAGGAAGAGAGAGGATTGTAGCGATACCGGGTAGTGCGGGGTTGATTTTAAACGGCGGCGCCGGCGACATTAAAAGTGGGAGCAGTTGGGACGATGGTGGGCGGCGGAGCCTGGTCAAAGGGCTCGCCTCCCGGTGAGCCTGCACAGAGGTTTGCTCGCACGCCTCCCTGACAGCTGGCGCAGCGGTCTGCTCGCACGCCTCCCGTCGACTCACACGCTTGCTCGGACGGCACCTGCCGATGAGAAGCGGGACTCGTGGCGGCACGTAAACGCCCACGGTTTCAATAGTGAAAGCGTTCGCCTTAACGTGACAGGTCTTTGTTCCAAAATACCTTGGCTCTTCATTTGTGCAAATTGTCATAAGCAGCTTGTCTCAAATTGAAGAAAAAACTTACGAAGTAATATTTGTGCCATATCACGTGACCATGCCTAGTTTCAAGAATTTATGCTCACTTTTGGATTTTCTGAAATTTAAGATCCAGGATTCGAAACAATATCATAACCTGCATCATGCAATAAATTTTCAAGCCGTACATCTGTCCTGTTGTATTTCTTAAGAAATGATTTGGTCAAACATTTTGCTTAGTTAGACTTCAGACAAGTTATATATGCAGAGTAAAAGGATAATCCCTCTGTACCATTGCATTGCCTGATATATTAACTCAAGTACTAGGCACGAACAAACGGGCTCAATTCTGTGCTCATCCTGGTGTAGTAGTAGTAGTACTAGGCAATGCAGTTGACGGATGACCTTGACGAGCGGCGACCGAGGGAATTGAACCGTGCTCGGCATAGTAGGCAACGTTGTCTAGTTACTAAAGCATCCCTCCGTTGTTCATTGATAGTCATTATGGACCGGGGACATGAGGGGAATTTCCTAGGGCTGGAATTCTGGCCGCCAGATATTTCGACTTGAAACGCTGAGGCTCGACTGGTTGGGGTTGCCTAATGTGCGTACCACGCACGCCACCGAAGGACACGAGCCCGGTTTTTTTAGGATCAACACGAGCCAAGGTCTGGCTGGTACGCCGTTGGGTCCTTTCGAGAATACAAAAGGAACCTTTTAAATTGCTGAATGAATCTGTGTGTATTACAATACCCGTATTTTCCTTGCAAATACTAATCTCAACGTGGTAATTGATTTATGACGAGTTGCTGAATTAGAGTGAGTTTGTGATATAGTGATCTCAACGTGGATTTCACATTTCATGGTATCCCTAGTAAGTTTTCCAATGCAAATTCAAATTTAAAAGATGAACAATATGGAGGTGAGAAAACTTTGTATGTATCAAGCATATGACCACACACACACACACACACACACACACACACAGACACACACGCACGAACACAACAACAATCCAATAAGTATAGTGCATCTATTTTTCCAAACCATGCATGTATGACACGAATTCAAAAATACTCCTTCTATTCCTAAATATTAGTCTTTTAGAGAGTTCAACAAGTGACTACATACGGAGCAAAATGAGTGAATCTAGACTCTAAAATATGTCTATATACATCCGTATGTGCCAGTCCATTTGAAGCCTCTAAACAAACTAATATTTAGGAACGGAGGGAGTAAAATGTAAGACATCCATGGTCCTCAGTTCAATATTTAAAATGAACATGAAACAGAAACATGAATAATAAGTCTAGTACTATAGTACATGCAAATGTTGTGTTTAGGCGGAGCTATGATTGTCGGGGGTCAACCCCTCGACCTTAGATAAAATTGTGGAGCTCTGTTTAGGGTTGTTTAGATTATATTTGTCCCCACCCTCCCAACCACCGATTGGTTGTGCACCCCCACCCCTCCTCCCGGGGAGAATATAATGTGCCCCCATACCTTAGATGTTATGTGCCGATACGAGTTGCTTGGAGCTTGTAGATCTGAGATATAGCAGCTCACATGATGTGTCTTAATATTTTTGCAAGAAACCTTGATGAGTTTGAGAATTGCACACAATTTGTACAAAAACTACTTAGATGCCCTTTGATCCCATATCCAACGACCTCGAAGCTCGTATCACCGTAGCATCTAAGATGAAGGAGGACATCATATTCTCCTGTATGTAAGAATATCATGTGCTACCACACCTTAGATGCTTTGGTGATACAAGCTCTTCGGAGGCGTTGGATTTGTGACCCAACACCTCCTCGGTGGTTCAAATGGTTTTTTGCAGAAAAGCCCCAAAAGAGTTCGGCCACTGCTTACAAGCACAAAGATTGCTCAGATGCCATTGGATCTCAGATCAAACGACCTCCAAGCTCGTATCACCGTAGCATCCAAGCTGCGATAGCACCTTTTGTTTTCTCGCACGAGAGAGTATGAGGTGGTCCCGCACCGTAGATTCTATGGTGATACGAGTTCACTGAGATCTGACGGCCCACAGTAGGAGGTTTGATTGTTTTTGCAATATACGACTGATAGAGTTTGGGAAATGCGCAGAAATTACAAGTACTACGCATGTGCCATCCGATCACTGATCATACGACCTAGATGCTCATATCACCGTAGCGGGTAATTAAGCTATGGGGAGCACCTAATATGAGCACCGGGAAGCCGTTGGATCGAAGATGCAGCGGCACACACGAGGCCTGAATGTTTTATTTGCAAAAAAACCTTTGGGGAGTTTGGAAATTGCGCATAATTACAAAGACTACTCCCAAGCCATTGGATCTCACTTCCAACGGTGTAAAAACTCGTATCACCATAGTATCCAAGCTGCGGGGTGGATGTGATATTCGATGCCGCTGTCATTTTGTTCGTAAACTTGCAAAATACGTGTAACTCGTGCTGTTACTTGTCTAACCGCGCAAAGTGTTTGTTCAAAAAAACCATCCTACACTGAAATATCGGAACAACACACGGGGGTCCCACTTGTCATTAATCAAATTTGGACCTAAAACTAACAAATCTGAAAGACGAGATTCGAACTGGCAACCTGGACTACAAAGCGTAAGTCGATAGCCTGAAAAACGAACGGTTGTTGGCTTTGTCCCATAACTTGATTTTATACAGTACTTGAGTTGAGTAGAGTAGAGGGAGTGCCTCGTCAACACGTGCATGACCGTTGTCTCACTTACTGGTGGGTCCCAGGTCTGCGATCTCAATCTCTCTTCTCTCCATCGTCTAACCTTTGCACGGGTACACACGAAGAGCGGCGCTAGCTTGCCGTGGTGTTATTACAACTAAAAAAATCTTGGAAAATAGAAGAATCGCCTAGAACAAGAGACGTTGTGGCTGGTCGAGACGGAGCTAACCACATCTATCCTCCGTGCCACGTTTGCATGACGAAGCTGTGTGGCTAGTGGGGTTTTTTCGACCGACTGGCTGGGTCCCGAGGTCGAACCATAGGTACTACGTCTGATACAGTATATTTTTACATGCACATTTTTCCTCCATGCCAAGACGTGGCACACCCTTCCGCGCGGTTTCGGGGTCCTCCCGGGTGGTGCACGCATATATTCTTCCTGACGTGGGACGCCCTACCGCGCGTTTTCTGGGTCCTCCTCGGTCGTAGCGCCGAAGCAAGTAAATGAGTCATCAAATCACGAAAGACCACCTTTCCCGCCGAGTACATCAGAGCAAGTATAATAGTCCTACTCAGCAGGCTACAAGCGATTCCGCGTCAGCAAAATTCTGAGCTGGAAGGTAGTAAATGCATGAAAGAAAAGAGAGCGAGCGCTTCCTCAGTCGCCCGGCTGCAGCACGGGACGCGAGAAATAGCAGCTCACTTGTAGCCCAAAGCCAGCGCTAGCCCTGCTGTTCACACACTCCTATGTCTCACAAACCAATCAATTGTATTTTACATTCTCCCCATGCATGCAAACATTGATTACTCTGATCATGCAACAGCTGGTATAGAGCCGGCATATTACACGAGCCTACTTTTACAAAGGCTATTGTTGACATGGCACATGTATACAGCCGGTAGCCGGCGTTTCTATTAACCATGCTCTCAGTGAAGCACGGTGGCTAGCTAGTTGGGCTAGTTCGACCGATTAGCTAGGCCGCCGCCACATTTGATTTTTCACCCCTTTTTTTATCTACTTGCCGGCAGGTAAATTTAAATATCCACCGCGGCGTTGCTCTGGTGTTTGAGTGCGGTAGGATTTTTAATTTTTTGATTGACGGGAGCAGGCGCGGCAGGATTTTTAATTTTTTGATTGACGGGAGCAGGCGCGGCAGCAATTAGTCACGATGACTCCGCCTGTAAAAACCCACTGCTCCCTGATGTGAGAAGTCGTCGACTGGTGTTTTACCGTGGTGAAAACCAAAAGATTCCCCGCTCCCTCCGCCTTCCCGTAGATTGCATTGCCTTTCAGCCGTTTTCGCCCCCTTTGCTTCCTCTCCCCATTGCTTCTACCTGGTGCCATGGCGGCGCAGCAGATCACCGAGTCTGAGGTGAGGCGCCTGACACAGGAGCTCCATGCCAAGGATGCGGAGCTCAGGGACAAGGACGTGGAGCTCCGTGAGCTCAAGGAGGAGAGGAGTGCCATGCTCCTCCGTTATGCGCGGGAGTTCACGGAGCTTCAAAAGCGGTAGGCGTCCACCACAAAGATGCTCGAGGCGTTGGCGGCGTTGCTGCAGAAAGTGGGAGATACGATAGGCCGTCAGGGGAGCCGGCTGGAGCGCCAGCGGGCCGATCGTGACGAGGTCCAGGATCGCCTCAGCCACTTGGTGAACCAAGTTGCCACGCACGTGTTGCGGCTGCGCGATGCCTACCGTCCTGCCAGCGCGACGATGCTGGCCGTTGGCCTAAACCCGTTCGACCACCCGGTCGACTTCAACGAGCTGCGGCTTCCTGACCTGGTCTCCTTCTTCACCTATATCTCCGAGGAGCTGAGCCGTCTCTGCGCGATGGTGGGGGCCGAGCTGGACAAGGAGGGGTTGCGGGCTGCCGTCGCCGTTGCCGGGCGAATCCTTGCAGGGCTCCGTCACCGGAATCCATTCGTGCCATTGGACGCCGTCTTTGACGAGCTGGCTCCCGTCGACCGGGAGCGGGCTCTGCGGGCGGTTGCACCCTGCATCACCAACATCGTGCGCCTCGAGAAGCAGAGGGACTTCGGTGGTGTTTAGGCGCCCTCTGCATGGGCATGTCCATGTCTCGGCGCAACATGACCGTTGGATCAAACTCAGACGGTGCAGATCAGTCACTGTAGCACAAAGCGTGTGGGTGTGTTTGGTTGCATTCTCATCTCAATATAATTGTTTCCTCTTCGTGTATTTTTGTCAACCTACTAGTGTGGACTCATGCACCCTTCATGCACTCTGCCAAACACCCAAAAGTGGGTCGAGAAGGGAACTTTTGCTCCCATCCCGTGCACCCTTCATACAGCCTGCCTAACACTATTCGTGCTTCATATGGTTCATTTTTCGTGGAGTACTGTAGCACCGTACTCTCCGTGCGCTGTGGACCAAGTTCTGTTAACATTGATCTCACCGTTCATTCTCGACCGGACAGTCGAAAAAGCGGTACTATGTTACATATAGGAGTAGTTGACATGCGCACAACATCATTTGTTATCGTCATATCTTACTACACTAGCAACAAGATTGTGTAGTACTGACATATGAACCACTGCACATGCCTAGTAGTAGGAGCACTGTGTATGTTCAAGTGGCTGCCGTGTTTCGCACTCCTCCGTCGTAAGAGTGGAAACGCTTGTTGTAATCATTATTTTCTTCAGAAAAACAGTGGACACGCTCTACCGTGCGGATCCTCCTCCAGCCATGCACTAAATTACTCACTTTCACCGACGTGTGGGACAGCCAGTACCTGGGTCCACCAGCCATGCACTAAATTACTGCGTAGTAGACTGATGGTAGACTACCCCGATCGAACCGCCGCAGTAATGCCCAATGAGCCGTCAAATCACAAAACCCCTCCTTTCTAGCAGTAAGTTGGACGGACGAAGCAACCATCATTTCACTCTTCTCTCTCAGCTTCCTCTCTTGAAGAAAACCCCCACTAGCTTCGCTTCTCCCTCATCTCGTTCCTCCTTTCCCTCTTCTCTCTTAGCTTCCTCTCTTGGATGGATGCCGGAGCACCGGCCGACGTGATGTCTATGGCTCTGGCCAAAACCGTCGAGGCTCATGGTACGAAGAAGCGCAAGCACCCCGCCGAGACTACCGCAGACAAGCTCAAAGCCATCGCCCTATCCAAGCCCCCCTCTCTGGGATCCCTCATTAAGCAAGTCCAGGTAATGTCTCTTGTTGACGATCTTTTTCTCGATCTTGATCGTGTTTTTTCATCTAACACACAGTACTAGTACTGGTAGTACAACTTTCTGGGTGATCCTGCATGTGATTTTAGTGTGCCAAATGACGGCTCTAAATTCCTCTTTTGACCAAAACATGCGAAAGGTTGACACTGATTTCTTATAGATTACTTTCAACTACCCCCTCTGTCCCAAATTTCTTGTCTGAGATTTGTCTAGATACGGATGTATCTAATACTAAAATGTGACTTGATACATCCGTATCTAGACAAATCTAAGACAAGAGTTTTGGGACGGAGGGAGTACTTTATGAACATCAATGCTACCTTTTAAGAGGGTATATTTGCCTCAGTAACTTGTGTTATGGATATTGCATGTAATCCCTCTGCTCTCATGCCTTTGAAGACATGTTCTAGTGTCTTTGTTCACTCATTTCTGTGCGTATATGTAGTCATATATGGAGTATAATATCGAAAATCATCTTATATTTTTGAACGGAGGTAGTAATAAAATATGGTTTCTGTTTGAATTAGAACCAGGTCCGCGGTGGAGATGAAGTTCTCAAAGTCATGCCGTGTGAACTGGAAGACCTGATGATGAGTTCTACTGCTGAACTATCCAGCTGCTGTGTCCTTGTCGCCACGTGTCCTGAACTAGTGTTTTCCTGTAGCATTGTTGTCAGGCGTGTTCTCGAGGCTGTACTTGACCACAAAAATTTCCTGGCTATGCCTTCGATTATGAAGGGTGTGGTTCTTATAAAGCTTCCCAACAAATCTGATGCGGCCTGTCTTCATCGTCATGTTTATGAGTGGAAAGACCACTCTGTTAGGTTCTCCAAGGTTGACAAGATGGTGATGGTGCATGTAGACATCTCACACGAAGTCCATGGCCTAGTCAGTTATGCAGGGTTCATCCCGTAGGTCGGTGGCAAGAAATAGTCTGCAGAGTTTAGTAAGTGCAACTTTGCTTGTCTATAGTAAGTACTATTGTTCAGTACTTGATTTGTGTTTGTGAACCATGTATTGTTTATTAGTACTGCTGCTTTTGGTGTGTGAACGGTCTATGTTAATGTCTGTCCACTCAATTCAGTCTGTATATTTTGAAGTATCCAGATCATATTTTTTGCGAGGACGGTTTATCAATTATGGTTACACTCCAATATCTGTATGCATTGCAGGGTTTATCGCACCCACCAGGATTTCCAGTCCCATGGATGTTCGGTCCATATGATTTGTCACGACCTTTGGACTGTCCTGCTTGTGGGAGTAGGCGGGGCCCCTGCATGCCACGCGTAGTTGGACAATCAATCTTCTGTTTAGTACTTCAACATAGTGATTTCCTGGTAAGGATTCACTCGTGTCACATCAAGTAAATCTTATTGATTTACTGTCTAAATCTTATTGATTTAATGTCATGTTTTCTTTATTTTCCTGAAATTTTACGATGCAGGTTTTGCCATGTGACATTCATCACAGAATAAACCGTTTGGTTTCCTCTACGATGGCTATTTTTGCAGGTTTCACTTCTTATGTCATGTCAGTAACGAAGGCACTGTCCATCACTTATATTACTGGAAAAAATTGGATCAGTCTGTTGTCTGAGTACAAGCTGAATCCCTATGATGAACTACAGTTTGGTTTAACAAAAACGCCACAATTAGTCCTTCTCGCATTTAAAAGAAATGAAGAAAAAACTGGATCACGGTCACGGATCCTAGTCAAGTTAGAAAGCTGATCATAGCAGACCAGACACGATCGCCGCTGTCTCGCACAGATCGAGCATCGGCAGTTGCTCTAGCACTGACAGCGGCAACGGCTCAGTCTGATCCAGCTGAGGATTGGGCACCGACTGCGTCAGCGGATCAGTCTGATCTACCAGAGGATCGGGCATCGACACCGACAGCTGCTCCGACACCGGCACCAACTCTACAAGGAGCACCATCTCCGGCAGCAGCAGCGGCTTCGGCACCTGCACCAACACTTGCACTTGCATCTGCTCTGGCCCGTGCAGTTGCACCGGCAACAGACTGGGCTGCAGTTCGCACTTCATATACCAAACTCCTTACAAAAACCGACATGTCCACCTTCTTGGGAAGCATTGGCCGCCCAAGTGCTTCGTTCTTTTTTCTTTCCATGTTGTTTCACATGATTCGCTGTGTTGATCTAACTGTTTGGGTATGTCTTCTAGTTTGCAAACAGAGAATTCCTAGAGCAACGAGGGAGTCGTTCAACAATCCAGGCGACCGCGGCCAAGTTTCTCTTACCATGCGCAGCCTTGGTGTGAATGAACCTGCTCAATATACTGTAAGTACAAAGGATGGTCGCATGATGATTGATGCTAAAGGATGGTCAAGGTTCAAATCTAAATCATATCTTGTGGTAGGGGATGATGTCAAAATCGAACTTTCTTGGCAAGGAGAGCTGGTCCAAATCAACTTTGAAATTCTTCAGTAGCAGCACGCAACTGCCAAACTGATCTATCCTCCGAGAGATTTTGATGTAATAATCTGGCATGGTGAAACAAGTGTCCTGTGTGTATAAGTAGTACGCCAGTATTATTTATCACATGGTATATCGTTGATAGAATTGCAACTCTGATTGCTGGTTAGGAACTGTCGTTCGATTTCATTCCAACAGCTGCCGTGCTTTATTCAATTTTGTGTATTCGCCTTGTGACAGCATCTAAAACCAGCGCCGTACCGATCGCTTGCAATATGAAAAGCGCTGAGGTAGAACACATGGGCCCCCAAACATGCAGGGTCGGCCTGCGGCCCAAAATCCAGAACCGGGAGCCTATCTGAGTATTATATTATCAGCTGAACCCCCATAAAAAAAGTTGAACCCCCATAATGCCCGTGCGTTGCAGAGGGAGTATATTTCTCGGCAAGGTGAGCCTGTGATATAAAAGATTTGTATATTTATTTACAGAGGGAGTATCTGTCACGACCGGTTTTTCAATAAAATAATTATTGAGAGACCAATCCCTTTTACGGACCAGTAAAGAAGAATTCCTTCTCACCAGTAGACGATATCTTGGTCACAGAAGAAAAAGTACCAGGAGTACTAAATATAATACAAGGTTGAGCGGAGACTGCTCAACAATTTATTACATGAACACCGATAAAACATAACGGCGGATAGGGTGGCATAACTACTAACTCACGATAACAACGATGGTGGAAATATCACCGCGAAGTGGGTGATATGACTCCTGAAAACTACAGCTCTTCGAGCGTCGGAGTGAGGCTCGAGGAGACTTATTGCGGGTGGCGGAAGCGTATATAATACAAATGACCAATATCTGGGATCGCACAGGGCTGACTGGGACTCCTCTAGGCGTCGGACGCACTATGAAACTCTTCATCCAAGAGATCGCCTTCGTCAACATCTGGCCAAATCAACAAGCCAGGTGAGTACTATGAAAGTACTCGCAAGACAGCTCGGACATAAGATATAAAAAATGTAAACATGAAGCATAAGAACAGAATAACAAGTGCGTTCAGGCATAGAGACACTATTGCATGGGGAAATAACAGAGAAGTCGGGCGGTAGTCCTCCCGAATTCCCAAAATAAATACTGGGTGCCAAACGAGGGTCTGAATGACTCCTCGAGAGGAAACTGCAAGAATAGTAATACCGGTGCCAAACGAGGGTCTGAATGACTCCTCGAGAGGAAACTGCAAGAATAATAATGCCGCAGTCGGGCGTCAGGGCGACACCACATAAAGGGCTTATAACAGAAAAATAAAGGCAGTGCGTGCCACAGTCGGACGTCTGAGCGACATCACATAAAGGGCTTATATTGAAAGTAAGAGGCAAACACGCCACAGTCGGACGTCTGGGCGACATCACATAAAGGGCTTATATTGAAAGTAAGAGACAAACATGCCACGGTCGGACGTCTGAGCGACATCACATAAAGGGCTTATATTCAAAACTCAGTAGTTCATGAATTATAATCCATGTCAAGAGAACAAGCAGACATGAGGTAAACAACAGGGTTAGTCCATCCACAGGAATAACGTTCAGCCAAGTCTACTACTCAAGCTTGCTTACCGGAACGAAGAATATACCACGAGGTTATGACATAGACATGGATACGCTGATCACGATACTTGACTATGGATACGATGACTCGGAAGGATTTGACTCTGCAGAGTTTGTACTTTAACCACAGCCAACGGATTTCTGTAGTCACGGGGACTAGTTCCGTTTACAGTGTTTTGGAAGAAACACATCTAACCAGTACACACCCATTCAACATTTCCGAAGCCAGGAATCACCCTCGGCAACGTTCAAGAAAAACCTTGAGACGGGGAGGCTACAACCTCGCGTAGCATGGGATTAATTTCTATACGCGCGCTCTAAGGGGTGCCCCCCTCTCGGTCCCAACCGGAAACACCCATGCCCCCTGACCGGATGACTAGCTTTAATCCAGGGCCATGGAACCATCATCCCGGCCCCTCTGTTTGGTGTGTACATGGAAAGAGGTTACCAACTTACTAAACCGCATTCTGGCAGAAAACCAGTGGTAGCACGGAAGGGGAAAGAACGATAACGTGACTCCGTTCACGTTAACGTCGGAATTTGTCGGATGACGCAAGGCTGCTATGCTACAACAGTACCACCTTGCTGCCCTTCATGTCACCACATGATTAGGCCATCTCTCACCAGAGATCATCGCAACTTTGGAACATGCGGGTAGTTGCCTCACAAGCAACGAGGTACTCACTGACACTCATATGCCACGCACAACCTCTCACGCAAACATGCAAAACACCCATCATATCAAAGGTTCAAACATGCTTGCCTGGTTCGGAGAAGTCGGAGTCTAGCTCGGCGAAGTTCGCGGCTCCGTCACCTCTTCCGGAACCTACGGCATAACGAAAACGGGCACTAACGTGAAAACCAACGCGTGCATAAAAACTTCTCCAATTTTTTTCAAATAAATCCCATAAAAAACTATACAAAATTATAAGATTGTCAGAAAAAGAATCACTCAAAAATCACTTTTTATTAAAAAGTTATAAAGGTTTTTGTCCAGGGACTCATCTGTAATGAAACAGAGAAGTTCCAGGGGCTTACCTGAGAAAACAGAAAACGCTTCGGAAAGAAACGCGCCAGCTCAAAGGGAAAGCGTATTTGCCCGAAGGCGCCAACATAAAACATTTCGAGGGAGAAGAGAAGAGAGGCTGACAGGGGGGTCCACATGTCAGGTTTAAAAAGTTCGCCGGCGCCCGAAGACTGCGGTGGTCGCTGGCGTCGAACCACGGCGAGACAGGGAGATCGGAGTGTACCAAGAGCTTCAGCGTGTCCTTCCGCGTCGATGGGTGGTGGACTCGACCGACGGAGAGCACCACGTCGACGGCGACACTTTCTCCGGCGGACGGCGGCTCGGGTGATGGTGGAGAACTCCGGTGGGTGCTGCAAACTCCGAATTGAAGCGCGGGTCAGGAGAGTGGATGCATAGGGAAGCTACTGGCAAGAGATGGGAGGCAGAGGTGCACGCACGGGAGCGAATCGAGCTGGATCCCGTGGCGGGTCGCGGCGGCCGGAGTTGAGGAAGAAAGCTCCCTCGGGGCTCTTCCAGTGGCTTGGTGTGGTCTAGGTGGAGTGCAGAGGTGGTGTGGGTTCGAGTTGAAGCTCGGGGCCTCTATTTATAGGCGGATCGAGGGGATGGCCGTGAACGGGAAATCTCCGACGAGCGATTACGGCGAGGCAGTGGTTGAGCAGGGGGTTTGAGTGGCCAGGCAGCATCATGGAGGTTTACTGGTGCCGTTCCACTGCTAAACTGGGTTGGGCTTGGCGTAATGGCGCCTGTCCATGGTGGGGTGGCCGCACAGGCACGACGGCGGCAGAGAGCACGCTCCGCGCCCAGTGGTTCACGATGAGAGTGGCAGCGCGTTCTGGGGAGTGGAAGACCACGCGGCGATCTCCGGTGGCTTGGGCGGCGCTAGGTGGCGCCGTCTGCGCCGCGCCTCTCTCTGGCGGCCGCAAAGCCGCCGCTGGCGTCGGTCACGGGGCGGCGCACCTCCTCCAGCACGTCGCCTACGTCCGCAAACGTCCAGGCGCTCGTGCGGTGCAGGGACAAGGGGGAGGGGACGGGGAGCAAGGCGCCAACGCGGCACTGTCGAGATCGACAACAGTTTCTGAAGAAAACGACAGTAGATCACTGAACTGCATTTCTGAATCTCTGAACTTGACATTGACAATGCTCTGCAGGTGTTCGACAGAATGATTTGGCATGAAGAAATTTTTTCCTGGGGCTGGGACTTGGTGAGGTGACCACTCAATGCACCCAGAGGCTGCCTGATTTTACTCAGAATTTTTGAAGAAGAATTTGAATGAATTTCATCAAATTTGGTAAATCTGGTCCAAACTTGCAGCATGTATAGTTTGAAAAATTTGAACTGGAGACCAGTGGATCTTCATGGATCTTGGTTGAGGGTTCAAAGGACTAGGAAGGGAAAAAGGTTTGGGGGCAAAAATCAAAGCAGAAAGAGTAGTTCCTTTGTAAACCTCCAATGATCAAGATAGAAGGCAGAAATTGTTTTTGCTAAGAAATAAATGGAAATAAATATATGGAGAGGTCCAACTTGCTGGATTTGAAGTAAATCCTGATCCAAAGGTGAGGAGAGATTTAAGGGAGGGAATTTACCCTTGGGTCATGGCAAGAGGAATTTTTGAAAGTGGCAAAGGATTATTCCAAAAGCTATAGGGCCCTTTTCAAAGAAATTTTCAAAAGGCATTTTTCCAAGAGAAAAACATTTTGGTTTGGGTCCAAATAAAAGAGGAAAACCTCCAAGACCAAAATCAAGTTTTGAGTGAATCCAAAAATGAAGCACTAGTCATAAAAGAAAATATGTTGAGAGGGAGAGTTCTTTTAGAAGAAAAGTTCAAATCACCTCCCTCAAAACAAGGAAAAGTTTTGAAAAAGCCAAATAAACTTTTGGGTGTCACAACACCTACCCCCTTAGGAAAAATCTCGTCCTCGAGATTTCTGCTGATCCTCAAATAGATATGGGTATTCTGCCTGAAGGAAATCTTCCCTTTCCCATGTAGCTTCATCCTCAGTGTGGTTGCTCCACTGAACCCTGAAATTTTTTGTTGTTTTCTGACGGGTCCTCCTTTCAGACTCTTCCAAAATCTTTACTGGCCTCTCTCTGTAGGTGAGGTCTGGTTGCACATCAATGCTTTCATGAGGTACATGCTTCTCTGGGTTACTTACACATTTTCTCAGTTGAGAGACGTGGAACACGTCATGGATGTCTGACAGCTCCTTGGGTAGGTCTAGTTTGTAGGCTACTGTGCCTCTTCGTGCGACTATACGGAATGGTCCAATAAATCTCGGGGCTAGCTTCCCCTTAATTTTGAACCGTTGTAGGCCCCTCATAGGAGACACTCGTAGGTATACGGAATCACCGGGTTCAAAGCTGACCTCACGATGTTTTTGATCGTAGTAGCTCTTTTGTCGGCTCTGCGCTGTCTTGAGTCTGTCCCTGATCTGGTTAACTTTCTCCTCGGCCTCTTTAAGCATGTCTGGGCCGAAGATACGGCTGTCACCTGTTTCTGACCAATTTAGTGGGGTACGACACCTCCGTCCGTACAATGCTTCAAAGGGTGCCATTTGTAAGCTGGCTTGGTAACTGTTGTTGTAAGCAAATTTGGCATACGGCAAACTCTCTTCCCAACTGGATCCATAGGTGAGTACACAGGCTCTCAGCATATCCTCTAGGATTTGGTTTACACGTTCTGTTTGTCCATCAGTCTGAGGGTGGTACGCTGTACTGAAAGCTAGCTGCGTGCCCAGAGCTTGTTGTAGGTGATCCCAAAATTTGGAGACAAATTGTGTGCCTCGGTCGGATATTATAGTCTTTGGGACTCCATGCAAACAAACTATACGGGAGAGATAAAGTTTAGCCAGTCTTTGTGTGGAGTAGGTAGTCTTCACGGGAATGAAATGAGCAACCTTGGTTAGTCGGTCTGTGATGACCCATATGGCGTCATTTCCGCGTTGTGATCGGGGTAGTCCGACGATGAAGTCCATTCCTATTTCATCCCATTTCCACTCCGGTATCCTATTTGGCTGGAGTAGCCCTGCTGGCTTTTGATGCTCGGCCTTGATGCGCTGACATGAATCGCAACAAGCAATAAATGCGGCTATATCCCTTTTCGTACCGTGCCACCAAAATCTTTCCTGAATGTCTTTGTACATTTTGGTTCCTCCAGGGTGGATCGAGTATGGAGTGGTGTGGCTTTCGGTTAGGATTTGTTGCTTGAGTTCCTCAATGTTTGGTACGCAAAGTCTGTCTCCGTACCACAATATTCCTTCGCTGTCTGTGACGAACTCTGAAGCCTTACCAAGGTTCATTTTCTTCTTTATACCTTCGATGCTGGGATGTCCTTGTTGAGCCTTCTTAATTTGTTCCACTAGGGTGGGTTGTATCTCCAGATTTGATACGGTGCCCTCAGAGACTAACATCATGTTGAGCCTAGCGAACTCTTGCTGAAACTCAGGCCTCAAGTTTTGCGGACCGTCGTTGTCCAGGCTGGGGTTTCGACTAAGGGCATCAGCCACTACATTTGCTTTCCCTGGATGGTAGTGAATGCCGACATCATAGTCCTTGACCAATTCCAACCAGCGTCATTGGCGTAAATTTAGCTCTGGCTATGTGAAAATATATTTGAGGCTCTTATGGTCCGTATATATTTCACAGCGATTTCCCAACAGAAAGTGCCTCCACTCCTTGAGTGCATGTATGACTGCTGCTAGCTCCAAGTCATGTGTTGGGTAATTTTCCTCATGTTTTCGCAGCTGCTTGGAGGCATACGCGACAACTTTGCTATCCTGCATTAGTACACATCCGAGACCCTTTCGGGACGCGTCACAATACACTTCAAAACTCTTGTGTATGTCTGGCACAGTTAAGACTGGTGCGGTTGCCAGCTTCTTCTTAAGTTCTTGGAAGCTTCTCTCGCATGCTTCCGTCCATACAAATTTCTTGTCTTTCTTGAGTAACTGTGTTATTGGTTTTGCCACAGTGGAGAATCCTTCAATGAATCTTCTGTAATATCCGGCCATTCCCAGGAAACTCCGCACATCTGTAACGTTGGCGGGTGGCTTCTAGTCAAGTATGGCTTTGACTTTTTCTGGGTCTACGGCCATGCCTTCTTGGTTCAATATATGGCCTAGGAAACCAACTGTCTTAGCCAAAATTCACACTTGCTAAATTTGGCATACAACTGATGTTTCCTTAATTCTCCCAAAACAATTCTGAGGTGCTCAGCATGCTCTTCTGGTGTCCTTGAGTATACCAGAATATCGTCGATGAACACCACAACAAATTTGTCCATGAATTTCATGAACACTTTGTTCATGAGGTGGACGAAATATGCGGGGGCGTTTGTTAGACCAAAAGGCATCACTGTGAATTCGTATAATCCGTATCTGGAGGTGAATGCTGTTTTAGGGATATCTTCTATCCGTACTTTCAATTGATGATATCCCGATCTTAAATCAATTTTTGAGAACACCTTGGCTTGTGCGAGCTGGTCAAACAAATCATTTATCCGTGGCATCAGATATTTGTTTTTGATGGTGACCATATTGAGAGCTCGATAGTCTATACACAGTCTCAGTGTCCCATCCTTTTTCTTGGCGAAACAACACTGGCGAACCCCATGGTGAGGAGCTGGCTCGAATAAATCCTTTGTCCAATAATTCCTTTATCTGCTTCTTCAACTCCACCAATTCTGAGGGTGCCATTCTATAAGGTTTCTTATAGATGGGAGCAGTGCCAGGTGCTAGTTCGATGCTGAATTCTATCTCTCGGTCTGGTGGCATGCCTGGCAGTTCTTCAGGAAATACGTCAGGAAACTCGCATACCACTGGAACTTTTCTCAGTTCTGAAATGTCCACTTTGTTCAGTTTTGGTTGCCGTGACCGTGGCCTTTCTTGAGCTGTAACCTTTATAGTCTTGCCGTGATGGTGAGTGAGAATCACGGTCCGATTGAAACAGTCAATGAATCCTTTGTTGGTGGTTAACTAGTCCATCCCTAAGATGACATCCTGTCCTCTATTTTCCAACACGATGAGGTTTGCGTGGAACGGTAGTCCTTTGAACTCAATGATCACTCCTTGGCAGTAACTCTGGGCGATTTGTTTATTTCTGGGGGATTTGATGATCATAGATTTTTCCAAGGGAAGTATCAAAAAACCATGTTGCAAAATAAAACTCTTCGAAACGAACGAATGGGAAGCTCCAGAATCAAACAAAACCGTGGCAGGTACTGTGTTGACAGGGAACGTACCGAGCACGATGTCTGGGGCATTCTGCCCTTCTTCCCTGGTCACATGGTTCAGGTGACCCTTCCTGTGGTTGTTGTTGGGATTGAAATTGTTGCGCTTGGGGGCTGGATTATTCCCACCATTGTTTGGCTTGGGGGCCGAGTTCCTCGGCTTTGGGCATTGTTTAGCATAGTGCCCTTCTTCACCACAAGCATAGCAGGTGACCCCTGGACGGTACGTGAACTCCTTGTCCCTGGCATGAAACTGTCTGACGGGCCTTAGATCAGTAGTCGTGGATTTCCTTGCCTCTGTCCTTGGAACCTCAGTCTTGCTTCGGTTGTTGCGAGCAAGAGTCATCTTGTCCCTCTTTCGCTTACAGAGATCTTCCAGACTACGGTGCTCATTCTCCAAGGTAATGGCCTTGTCAACCAGAGTTTTAAAATCCGGGAAAGTGTGTACAACCAGTTGGCATTTTAGTGCCGGTGCCAGGCCGTCCAGGAATTTTTCCATCCTCTTGTTCTCTGTCATGTGCTCGTCGTAGGCATAACGAGATAGCTGGGTAAACTGACCATTGTATTCTGTCACTGACATGCCTCTTTGCTTGAGGTCGTCAAATTCTCTCTTCTTGATTTTTATGATGCTCCTGGGGATGTGTGCCCCACGAAAGCCTTCCTTGAACTCTTCCCAGGTGATGTTGTGTTCACTGGGATGCATGTGTAGGAAGTTTTCCCACCATGCTGCAGCTGCTCCAGTAAGGTAGTGTGGTGCGTAAAGCACCTTCTCATGATCTGAACACTGAGCAATAATCAGCTTCCTTTCGATATCACGAGGCCAGTCATCGGCTTCCAGCGGCTTATCGGTGTGAGCAAACGTTGAAGGGCGAGTCTTCTGTAACTCGGATAACTTGGAGTGTGGTTGATAGGGTTCACGGTGGTTTCCCATATTGATGACGTGATTCATCATTTCTTGGTGCTGTTGCTGGCTTTGTTCGAAGAGACGGCATACTTGAGATAAGGCTGCTTCGCTATCTTGCTGAATGGACTGTCCCTGAGTGAAGTTGTTGCTAGTCTGTGTCCCATAAACTTCTTCTGGCTGATTGGGCATGGAGCGAGTCCACGGGCGAGACATTTTTCCAGTCTGGGGTAGTATTTTGCAAAACCCATGAGAAGAACTGTGTGGTACAAGGAAAATCTTGCAAAGGCAACAATTTAAAAGACCTCAAGATTTTCAAGAAAACATAAACGATTTTGCACGGAGAAGAACTGCTTAGCATATATCTTACACGCGAAAAGCAAACACACGATACAGCACTCAGGATGTGCGTACACAATCCTGACATGTTATTTAGACTAGCATACTCCTCCGGAAAGCAGCGAACACACTAATACAAACTAGCGTACAGATAAAACACACCATACAAGCAGACATAACGCGCGACTACTTGGCGCTCCCAGTCAGAGATGGTGACGATGTCCTTCCCCTTGCCGAGGGCAAGACTCAGCGGTGCAGGAGATTCAACCTCCACCTCCTCTCTAGCTGGCTCCTGGCGCGTAACACTGCGCTGCGGTGATGGCGCGGGGGCGACAGGCGGTAGTGCGGGTGTGGCAGGCGGTGCAGCTCTGACTGGAGTAGGAGCGATGACTTGGTCGAACTCCTCAGTGGTAGGCAGACAGCGAGCAGTGGCCAAAACGGCCGGTGCATAAGAGGCTGAAGACGAGACGAAAGTCAGAGGCGGTGCTGCGAGGAGAAGCTCCTTCCTGCTGGCAGGACCGCCCCGGACTAAGTCCATGCGGGCAGCCACGAGATCGTCCACGAGGTTGTCGAAAGACTCCTCCAGAGCCTTGAGATACTCCACAACCATCTCGATGGCTTCATCTCGTTCTCCCCGATGGCAGGCGAATGCATAGTGACAAGTATATGGCACATGGCATGGGAGGTAGCGGTAGCGACGAGTCTTCATCATAGGAAGGATGTCCCGAAGACGAGCTATCGCCTCACGGGCCGCCATCTGCATGGCATGCCTCTCCGTAGGCATGGCCCTTCCCACAAAACGGAATTGGCGAGTAGAAGAACGTCCTCCCTTGAATTGCACCACAGCTTGGTGCATAGACACGTCGTCACTGAGCTTGTGCTGGTAAAGCGTGAACTCCGGACGAGTCGCTGGCCCGATCATGAGCTTGGTGATGGAGACGAGGAGTTTGACAAACCCCTCGGGCACGTTCGTGAACAGTCGAGTCTCACAGTTGCTGCCAGCCATCTACAAAAGTAGGCAAAAATTCTGAGTAGTCAAGTCATAAATTTATGATGACCAACAGAAAATAGCTACAATTGCAAAATGCTGAAAAAGCACAAAAGACGCTAATAACCGATTAGCGATCGCACCTAGTGGCTTCCTACAGTCAGCCTGGCTCTGATACCAAGCTTGTCACGACCGGTTTTTCAGTAAAATAATTATTGAGAGACCAATCCCTTTTACGGACCAGTAAAGAAGAATTCCTTCTCACCGGTAGACGATATCTTGGTCACAGAAGAAAAAGTACCAGGAGTACTAAATATAATACAAGGTTGAGCGGAGACTGCTCAACAATTTATTACATGAACGCCGATAAAACATAACGGCGGATAGGGTGGCATAACTACTAACTCACGATAACAACGATGGTGGAAATATCACCGCGAAGTGGGTGATATGACTCCTGAAAACTACAGCTCTTCGAGCGTCGGAGTGAGGCTCGAGGAGACTTATTGCGGGTGGTGGAAGCGTATATAATACAAATGACCAATATCTGGGATCGCACAGGGCTGACTGGGACTCCTCTAGGCGTCGGACGCACTATGAAACTCTTCATCCAAGAGATCGCCTTCGTCAACATCTGGCCAAATCAACAAGCCAGGTGAGTACTATGAAAGTACTCGCAAGACAGCTCGGACATAAGATATAACAAATGTAAACATGAAGCATAAGAACAGAATAACAAGTGCGTTCAGGCATAGAGACACTATTGCATGGGGAAATAACAGAGAAGTCGGGCGGTAGTCCTCCCGAATTCCCAAAATAAATACTGGGTGCCAAACGAGGGTCTGAATGACTCCTCGAGAGGAAACTGCAAGAATAGTAATACCGGTGCCAAACGAGGGTCTGAATGACTCCTCGAGAGGAAACTGCAAGAATAATAATGCCGCAGTCGGGCGTCAGGGCGACACCACATAAAGGGCTTATAACAGAAAAATAAAGGCAGTGCGTGCCACAGTCGGACCTCTGAGCGACATCACATAAAGGGCTTATATTGAAAGTAAGAGGCAAACACGCCACAGTCGGACGTCTGGGCGACATCACATAAAGGGCTTATATTGAAAGTAAGAGACAAACATGCCACGGTCGGACGTCTGAGCGACATCACATAAAGGGCTTATATTCAAAACTCAGTAGTTCATGAATTATAATCCATGTCAAGAGAACAAGCAGACATGAGGTAAACAACAGGGTTAGTCCATCCACAGGAATAACGTTCAGCCAAGTCTACTACTCAAGCTTGCTTACCGGAACGAAGAATATACCACGAGGTTATGACATAGACATGGATACGCTGATCACGATACTTGACTATGGATACGATGACTCAGAAGGATTTGACTCTGCAGAGTTTGTACTTTAACCACAGCCAACGGATTTCTGTAGTCACGGGGACTAGTTCCGTTTACGGTGTTTTGGAAGAAACACATCTAACCAGTACACACCCATTCAACATTTCCGAAGCCAGGAATCACCCTCGGCAACGTTCAAGAAAAACCTTGAGACGGGGAGGCTACAACCTCGCATAGCATGGGATCAAATTTCTATACGCGCGCTCTAAGGGGTGCCCCCCTCTCGGTCCCAACCGGAAACACCCATGCCCCCTGACCGGATGACTGGCTTTAATCCAGGGCCATGGAACCATCATCCCGGCACCTCTGTTTGGTGTGTACATGGAAAGAGGTTACCAACTTACTAAACCGCATTCTAGCAGAAAACCAGTGGTAGCACGGAAGGGGAAAGAACGATAACGTGACTCCGTTCACGTTAACGTCGGAATTTGTCGGATGACGCAAGGCTGCTATGCTACAATAGTACCACCTTGCTGCCCTTCATGTCACCACATGATTAGGCCATCTCTCACCAGAGATCATCGCAACTTTGGAACATGCGGGTAGTTGCCTCACAAGCAACGAGGTACTCACTGACACTCATATGCCACGCACAACCTCTCACGCAAACATGCAAAACACCCATCATATCAAAGGTTCAAACATGCTTGCCTGTTTCGGAGAAGTCGGAGTCTAGCTCGGCGAAGTTCGCGGCTCCGTCACCTCTTCCGGAACCTACGCCATAACGAAAACGGGCAATAACGTGAAAACCAACGCGTGCATAAAAACTTCTCCAATTTTTTTCAAATAAATCCCATAAAAAACTATACAAAATTATAAGATTGTCAGAAAAAGAATCACTCAAAAATCACTTTTTATTAAAAAGTTATAAAGGTTTTTGTCCAGGGACTCATCTGTAATGAAACAGAGAAGTTCCAGGGGCTTACCTGAGAAAACAGAAAACGCTTCGGAAAGAAACGCGCCAGCTCAAAGGGAAAGCGTATTTGCCCGAAGGCGCCAACAGAAAACGTTTCGAGGGAGAAGAGAAGAGAGGCTGACAGGGGGGGTCCACATGCCAGGTTTAAAAAGTTCGCCGGTGCCCGAAGACTGCGGTGGTCGCTGGCATCGAACCACGGCGAGACAGGGAGATCGGAGTGTACCAAGAGCTTCAGCGTGTCCTTCCACGTCGATGGGTGGTGGACTCGACCGACGGAGAGCACCACGTCGACGGCGACACTTTCTCTGGCGGACGACGGCTCGGGTGATGGTGGAGAACTCCGGTGGGTGCTGCAAACTCCGAATTGAAGCGCGGGTCAGGAGAGTGGATGCATAGGGAAGCTACTGGCAAGAGATGGGAGGCAGAGGTGCACGCACGGGAGCGAATCGAGCTGGATCCCGTGGCGGGTCGCGGCGGCCGGAGTTGAGGAAGAAAGCTCCCTCGGGGCTCTTCCAGTGGCTTGGTGTGGTCTAGGTGGAGTGCAGAGGTGGTGTGGGTTCGAGTTGAAGCTCGGGGCCTCTATTTATAGGCGGATCGAGGGGATGGCCGTGAACGGGAAATCTCCGGCGAGCGATTACAGCGAGGCAGTGGTTGAGCAGGGGGTTTGAGTGGCCAGGCAGCATCAGGGAGGTTTACTGGTGCCGTTCCACTGCTAAACTGGGTCGGGCTTGGCGTAATGGCGCCTGTCCACGGTGGGGTGGCCGCACGGGCACGACGGCGGCAGAGAGCGCGCTCCACGCCCAGCGGTTCACGACGAGAGTGGCAGCGCGTTCTGGGGAGTGGAAGACCACGCGGCGATCTCCGGTGGCTTGGGCGGCGCTGGGTGGCGCCGTCTGCGCCGCGCCTCTCTCTGGCGGCCGCAAAGCCGCCGCTGGCGTCGGTCACGGGGCGGCGCACCTCCTCCAGCACGTCGCCGACGTCCGCAAACGTCCAGGCACTCGTGCGGTGCAGGGACAAGGGGGAGGGGACGGGGAGCAAGGAGCCAACGCGGCACTGTCGAGATCGACAACAGTTTCTGAAGAAAACGACAGTAGATCACTGAACTGCATTTCTGAATCTCTGAACTTGACATTGACAATGCTCTGCAGGTGTTCGACAGAATGATTTGGCATGAAGAAAATTTTTCCTGGGGCTGGGACTTGGTGAGGTGACCACTCAATGCACCCAGAGGCTGCCTGATTTTACTCAGAATTTTTGAAGAAGAATTTGAATGAATTTCATCAAATTTGGTAAATCTGGTCCAAACTTGCAGCATGTATAGTTTGAAAAATTTGAACTGGAGACCAGTGGATCTTCATGGATCTTGGTTGAGGGTTCAAAGGACTAGGAACGGAAAAAGGTTTGGGGGCAAAAATCAAAGCAGAAAGAGTAGTTCCTTTGTAAACCTCCAATGATCAAGATAGAAGGCAGAAATTGTTTTTGCTAAGAAATAAATGGAAATAAATATATGGAGAGGTCCAACTTGCTGGATTTGAAGTAAATCCTGATCCAATGGTGAGGAGAGGTTTAAGGGAGGGAATTTACCCTTGGGTCATGGCAAGAGGAATTTTTGAAAGTGGCAAAGGATTATTCCAAAAGCTATAGGGCCCTTTTCAAAGAAATTTTCAAAAGGAATTTTTCCAAGAGAAAAACATTTTGGTTTGGGTCCAAATGAAAGAGGAAAACCTCCAAGACCAAAATCAAGTTTTGAGTGAATCCAAAAATGAAGCACTAGTCATAAATGAAAATATGTTGAGAGGGAGAGTTCTTTTAGAAGAAAAGTTCAAATCACCTCCCTCAAAACAAGGAAAAGTTTTGAAAAAGCCAAATAAAATTTTGGGTGTCACAGTATCTCTCTGTCAAAAAATATATTTATGTGTAACTAGTTACTCCCGTCTTTCTACTTCCTTTTGCTGATATGTGGGGCAACCGGCAACGGGGTCCACGTGCCATATGCACAAATTAGAGTGCACAACTTCACGGTAGACACACCCCGGTCGTAGCGCCGCAGTAATGCCCAATGAGCCATCAAATCACAACCCCCCTTTCCAGCTTTAGCAGTAAGCTGGACGGATGAAGCGGCAATATTTCACTGGGCCTGAATCCCCTTCTCCCTCGTCTGCTTGTTTAGAGAAAACCCCCTCTCGGCGATTGCATAGGGTTTTCTCATGGAGAACCAGGTACGAATTCTTCATCCATCCCCGATAAATCCAAGTCCCTTGGTCGCAGGTAATCCTAGGATGGCAGCCACCGCTGTTGATGCATTTTTCTTCCTACTGAATCTAGTGTGTTTCATTTGCAGTGCCCAAAGTGCGAGTACCCTAAAGGTTTCTGCACCCTCGGTGAGACGCCACACTTGTTCCTTCTCATCCTAACACAGCATTTTGAAATGCGCACAGTATGTTCCTAGAATCCTCTTTTCTATCCGGGAGGGTGGGGGTTTTTTTGAACATGCTGTGTTCTCATATTATTTTTCATGCAGTGTATTATTTGCTCTGCTAGAACACATGTACTCAAGATGCTCGGCGTTGCCATAACTGAATACACTAGTTTAATGGTCATAGTGAAGACAAGCCATGGATATAAGTTCCGAGTTGGGTTCATGAACCAAGAAGATCACTGCTTTTTTTATGGCCGAACTTGGATAAACTTTCTCAAGTGTTACGGGCTGAAAGTTGGCGCACGAATGTTGATGGAAATAGCACAACCTGGTCTCATCTTCACTGCGATCTTCCACCCCGATGTCGTTCCAATTGTTCATCCATGTTTGTTTTGTATCTGGTTCTTGCTTGTTGCCTCGATTACTTCTTAATCCACCTATTATGTCTAACTAATCACAATTTAACTTTAGAAGTAGCAACGAATCTCTCATGAAGATGCTACTTCTAACTAATATTTTCTTATAATTGGTGGCACATGTAGGTTTTTTCAGAGTTAAGCAGTCTGCTCGTTTGTTACTCTGTAATAACTCGGCTGTTACTAATGGCACTGAAGCTGACTGGATCGACATCCACAAGTTCCTACACTTTATTGATCGTCTTGAGGTCCTTATGGGGCGTTTCAATGGTGGAAGGCCACGTGGGATATGTGTGCCACTGCTGCACTCGTTGAACAGGTCCAACTATGTCGAGAAACTTATGGTACGAGCTGTTTTCTGTTATATATGTTGTTCATAAACTATTGCTTATACACAGTTTTACAGCTGTGATCTTCTTGAAACAGGAACTGCCGAGTTCTATTGTTCCTATACAGATGCCTGACCATGGTCGGGTCAGACTTGCGCTTGGTCACAACATGATGTTTATGTCGACCTACTCAATTCCCCTTGGAGGTGAAAAGATACTTATTCATCGGTGGTCTCAAATAATGAAGGCCCGTCCATCTTGGAGAATAGGACAGAAGATTATGTTCATGCTTTTCCATGGCTCTAAAGCGAATATCCTGTTTATTGACCATGTTGCGAGATGAAGCCGCTTTCAGAAGGTTGTGGATGCGCGGGTTGGCGCCTGGGCCTTGTCCTGGGGCTTGGCGGCCTCACCCTTGGTTAACTGTAGGCAAAGTAGCACTGCTCGAGGCGTGCTTTGTACGGTTGAACCTGTATAAGTACTCATACTGCTTTCAGCTTTGGTTGTTAAGTGCCCCTGCTGGTTTCAGTTAAGGTTGTTAAGTACTCCTGCAGCTTTTACAGTCTGTCGTGTTTCTTCAGTCCTGTCTTCCTCTAGCCGCCAAAACTAAACCAGTGCCGGCGGGGCCGCCTGCTTCCGCCTCCCACGGCTGGCTGCGCCTCAGCACACGCATCGCCGCCCCACCGTCTCCTAAATCGTTAACGCTGACGTCCTTCGCGCACTTTGGTGCGCTCGCCGCAGCGCCGCCCTCTCGCGTTGTCAACATGGTCAACAAACAACAGGAATCGGCAGAAGTACGTGGAGAGGATGACAGTAGGGGCCCACCACGTCAGCATATGGAAAAATAAAATGCTTCCTCCTAGTGTTTTCCTGACATCTGGGACCCATGACATTGTGAGCGTATATAGTCAATAGACAAGAGAACAGCACAAGATCGGCTGACACCTGGGACGTAGCTACTTGAGCTGTATTTTTTTGTTTGGTATTGTTGAGACGGAGCAGGGTTTGAACTGGGCTGTGGCCCGTCTAGCCCAGGCTTATATTTTATGTTCACCATGTGACCAGCCCAGCTATTTTTTCTTTGTGAAAATGAGCCCAGTTTATTTTTTCTGAAGAATACCCAATCCAGGCCTACTTATTTTTCTACGCCCTGATGGGCTGCAACTCTTTCAAGACGCGTGCAAATCTTGAAAGTAATATGAAATGGGTTGTAAATATAAAAAACAGATGACAAATTGGCAATTACTTTATAATTTCTGATTTTTTCACATTTTCAGATTCCTATTTCACTGGGCATTAACCTAATTTAAATACATCTTCAAAGTACTTTAAATCTGGCTCGAGATTTCGGTATTAAAAATAGTTTGGAACCCACAGAAATATGCGAAATTGGCCCTGGCCAACCAAAAAAACGACCGCAATAAATTGCATAAGAAGTTGCCATGAGCTATATATAAATTATTAAAAAAAGAGGGAGTGGTCTAACTTGTGGGCCTGTTTAGTTGACGCGTATGCAAGATTTTTTTAGTTATTATATACGTCAACAAACGATTCTAGCAGACGTAATCGTTGGATGTCAATCCAACGGCCGTCGTGTTTCTTCAATCTCTGTTCTTCTTGCTCCAGCCGCCAAAGCAGCGCCGGCGGGACCGCCTACTCCCGCCTCCCGTGGCCGGCTGTGCTGCCGCGCAGGCCTCAGCGCCCCCTACTACTCCCACCGCTGGCCCGGGCATCCCTCTACTCAACGACACCCCCTGTTATTCCGCGGTGACGACAGCCTCACACCGCAGCCGAACCGGTGAACCCTCGTACTCCTCTCCGCACGGGCTTCCACTTCCGCGTCTTCCCCGGCTCCGTGTTGTCCCCTTCCTAGGCCTCGCCGTCATCCATCGCCGTGGTGCTCTCGGCGCGGCATGGTCAATGTGGTCAACAACCGACTTCCATCGGAAGAGTATTGTACGTGGAGAGGCTGACAGCTGGGTCCACGGCAGCCGTAAGGAAGTGCCTCCATATTACGCGGAAAATAATTATTCCTCCACCTGACAGCAGGGACCCACCGGACGGGCCACCAGTATTTCGTGAAAAAAAACATTTCCCCCTGACTGCTGGGACCCACAGGACGGGCCACCGTATTTCACGAAAAAACGTTCCCCCCGCTGTCAGCTCGGACCCACCGGAAGTGCCTCCTTATTACGCACAAAAATGAATACCCCCTGCTAGCTGGGACCCACCTTGGTGGGAGGCTGACTTGTGGGCCTACTAAGTTGACTGGGACGGAGGCCTTTGTCAACTTTAGTCAATATATGAACGATTCTAGCTCCAGTGACCGTACGATGTCCATCCAACGGCCGTAGTGCTTCTTCAACCTCTGGTCTTCTTGCTCCAGCCGCCCAAAGCAGCGCCGGTCGTGCCGCCTGCTCCTGCCGCCCGTGGCCGGCTGTGATGCCGCGGAGGCCTCACCGCCCCCTACTACTCCCACCGTTGGCCAGGCCATCCCTCTACGCACCCACACCCCCTGTTATTCTGCGGCGACGGCAGCCTCACACCGCAGCCGAACGAGTGAACCCTCATACTCCTCTACGCGTGGGCATCCACTGCCGCATCTTCCCTGGCTCCGCGTCGTCCCCTTCCTAGGCCTCGCCGTCGTCCACCGCCCTGGTGCTCTCGACGCGGCGTGGTTAACGTGGTCAAGGAATGGCTTCCATCGGATGTGGACTGTACGTGGAGAGGCTGACAGCTGGGTCCACGGCCACAGCAAGGAAGTGCCTCCTTATTACGCGCAAAATAATTATTCCTCCACCTGACAGCGGGGACCCACCGGACGGGCCACCGTATTTCGCGAAAAAACGTTTCCCCCAAACGGCTGGGACCCATCAGCTACATCTTCGCATGCAAGGAAGTGTGTCCGAAAAAAAACGATTCGCCCCCCTGACTGCTGGGACCCACCAGCTACATCTTCGCACGCAAGGAAGTGCGTCCGAAAAAAAATGATTCACCCCCCTGACTGTCGGGACCCACTAGCTACATCTTCGCACGCAAGGAAGTGCGTCCGGGCAAAAAAAGATTCCCCCCTTACTGCTGGGACCCAGCAGCTACACCTTCGCACGCAAGGAAGTGCGTTCGAGCAAAAAAAACAAAACGATTTGCCCCCCGGACTGCTGGGACCCACCAGCTACATCTTCGTAGGCAAGGAAGTGCCTGACAGTCGGGACCCACCTGGTCGAAGCGTACATAGCGTTGTCATTCTGGTCGCGAACGTGTACGTACATATATACTGGTCGATGTAGAGGCGCGCACGTGTCGTAGTAGCGGCGCGTACGTGTCGTAGTAGAGGCGCGCACGTAGCATGTACACGTACGTACAACGGCCAGGGTGCAAGAAAGAAAATACGGGCACGTACGTACATACGGGCAGGGTCTCAAACACCTACTCGCGCATATGTACGACTAGGGCTCGTGTACATGGCTGGGTCGGAACGGAGAAATAGTGTCGTCGTCGTGTTCATGGGGAGGCAACATAATGCGTCGTGTTCATGGGGAGGCAACGGAATGCGTCGTGTTCATCGGGAGGCAATGGAACGCATGGGAGCCAACCGGCTGGGTTGGAACGGAATGCGTGGTCGTGTTCATCCGGAGGGCTTGGACGGAACAGGCGATGGAAACGAGGCCTGGTGTACGGCAAAACGAAGGAAACGGACCTCCTACATTCGGAACGGGGTCCTATTGATCGGGAGGGGTGTGGCGTACCGCAAAACGGAGGAAACGGTCCTCCTACGGTTGAAACGAGGGTCCTGTTGATCGGGAGGGGTGTGGCATACCGCAAAACAGACGAAACGGACCTCCTACGGTCGAAACGGGGGTCCTGTTGATCGGGAGGGGTGTGGCGTACCGCAAAACGGACAAAACGGACCTCCTACGGTCGAAACGGGGGTCCTGTTCATCGGGAGGGGTGTGGCGTACCGCAAAACGGGACTCCATAGGATACTGTTCATCTCCACCGTCGACCTCCTCCAGCCTCCACGGGCTACCGTCGACCTCCTCCAGCCTCCACGGGCTCCTGTTCACCCAGCCTCCATCGCGCGCTACTCCACCGGCTACTGTTCAACCACCCCTCCACCGTCTACTGTTCATCCAGCCCTCCACACCATGGGGTCCTGTTCAACCACCCCTCCACCATCTACTGTTCATCCAGCCCTCCAAACCACGGGGTCCTGTTCATCCAGAGGCAACGCCACCGCTCACTGTTCATCCAACCCCCCCGGCAACGCTCACTGTTCATCCAATCGATAGACTTTAGTTAGCAGCAGTAGCGAAGGAATCGCTCGATCGGGTTCAGTTAACAGCCATTGATCGATCGCTCGGGTTCAGTAACGCGTAGCCTGCAGTGCAATTACTCGGGTTCAGTTAGAGCCCAACGCCTCGCTCGGGTTCAGTTAGAGCCAACACCTTGCACACACGCGCGTACGTGTACGCGAGAAACGCGCATCGCTCGGCCCCCGACCTCCCACCGTAACCGGGAACTCCCCGAAATTTTCCTCCCCCTCGCTTCTACCACGGTTTTTTCCGTCATGGATGGCCCAAAGAATGTCATGCAGATGCGTCTCCGGCCCGCCCAGGACGAAAAGCCCATTTTCTGTCATGATTTTTGTCATAGAAGTAGGAGCCCACCACATCTATGATGATACCGGGTTTTGTCACAATTATCGTCATAGAAGTGTCATATGTATGATAGAAAAAAAATTCGTTCGGCCCAAAATGTCACGGATGTGTCTTTTTTTATAGTGCATGGTGGCCATCATAGCCGATTATCCTGGACTACTCCCTGCGTCGCATGTAAGTAAAACCGGAGTCCCAACTTCCGAGAAGGATCCCCTTTTCTGCACTTCACCTATTGCACACATATGGTGTCTTACAGGGAAGGCCCTCGGGACGCCATGCCGAACCCGCAGTGACTCACCAACAAGGGGCACCGAAACCGGGTAGGCTTAAAAGGAAGGCGGTCAGGACTGAGATGCCGTTACAGAGGTATGAAACATAAGCCCGCTCCATGGTTGTCGTCTTTTAAAATATAGTAACGTCCATGTTTCCTAGTAGGAAAAACACTCGCTGGACTATATCCGGAAGGGCTGCCGGTCACGCCTCCACCAGTCAGGCTCCAGAGCCGGACATAGAGGCGGACGCTAACATGGGGCGAATGTCGGATGTTCCTCCTACAGAGGATGCGGATAGGCTATCCGCTACAAATTCTGAAGTGGAGAGCGCTATGAATCACAGGCGTCGCCGGGCCGTACTCCGTGACGCTTATTTCTCCCAAGAGGCGTTCGATGCCTTCAACTTAGGAGGCGCGTACATCCGAGCTGCTCAAAATGGTCTTGCCAGAGCCACGGACCAGTATGTAAAGGATATACGGGTAAGAAAATCTGATAATTATATATGTCAGTAGCCCCTGACTTGAAACAGTTGACACAACTGATTTAAGGATCATTATTTGTGCAGGTTCTTACAGAGAAGAATACCCAATTGTCTCAAGAGCTGGAAGAGTGCAAAACCCAGCTACGGGCCGCAGTTGTCGCGCTGAAGGAGTCTGAGAAGGCCCCCTCTGGTAACACTTGTCTCTATTGCAAAGAATGACATGTACCAGGTAGTATGCGGCATGCATGCAAATCTAACAATAGATTTTGCAGATGACTCCGGAGTGAATCCGGAGGCCGTGCTAGGGAATGAGTCGCATGCCCAACGACAGCTAAAGGCTAGTGAGCGCGTGCTTAAAAAGGTTAGGCAGGAGAAAAACAATCTCCAAGATGCCAATATCCAACTGGGCGTGGAACTGAAAGATGTTCGGGCCCAGCTTGCTGACTTCGTAAAGGAGAATAAGAGGCTTCGACGCGGCATTTTCAGTAAGTGCTTGAACAAAATTTTAAAGAGTTCGGCGAAGAAACCGGCTAACAGAGTTACATCTGCAGGTATGCTGACGGGTCGTCCCGAGGAGGAGATGCCCGGGTCTGCGGGTGATCTTCTGCCAGAGCTCTCACAACTGCACGAACAAGTTCGGCAGGTGATGCAGGGCATTGCCCAAGCCTTGTGGCCATCCGTCTCCCTGCCAGGAGGCATGGGGGAGCTTGTAGAGAAGCTCAAGGGAGCGCGGGGGCGCTTCCGATTATGGAAGATATCAGCCTGCCGACAAGGTGCGGGGGAAGCCTGGACCATGGTGAAGACGCTGTATACCAAGGCTGACCCTAACCACATGGCTGAGGTCGGACTTGTGGGGCCTGATGGGAAAGAGATCCCCGTCAGTTTGGTGTATGACCAAGTAGAATTAGCCGCAAAGTATTCCCAACAGGATTGTAGGCTAGACAGCCTGTTGGATGGTATAAAAGAAGAATTTAGTCAGTCTAAGTGACTATGTACTTCAAGTGACATATATTGTCCCTAGCCGGATTGTAAATCATTTGTCATGGCGGACCTTTTCGCTTCGACCTCTGGACCCGATAGTCTTGAGTGTATCCGAATACCCGCTCAGTTATGTAAAAACCGGGGTACGCGTGGAAACCAGGCGTAGGGGTCATAAGTGCTTGAACAGACAAGTACCCAACTAAGTTTGTTATATTACATGGATAGTAAGAAACATCTTCCAAGGAGAATAGTTCCGTTAAGGGTTCCTTTCCTTGGGTACGCATGCCCTAATGTGCATGTCCGAACTGCGAAAAGAGACGCAGGCTATAAACATCTGGGGGCATGTATTAAAATAAATAAAAATCATCTTTTGTTCACCGACCGAGTATTCCCTTAAGAATGCTAGCTTTTGGCTTCACCCAGTCTGAGGTACACATCCGGCTGACCCGGCAGTAACAATCGCAGAGGTGCTCCCCTTATGCCCTAACCGAATTAACGGGAACGTAGGGCATAAACACAAGAGCTAGGCAACCCAGCTTGGCCAAAACTTAAGTCATATCGATGCATATAATGGCGAAAAAAGGTACATGTGGAAGAATAACACATGTGCGGGGCATAGAGCCCGGAAAATAGTTATATTAAGCTTCTGTGTAAGAAGCCCCCAGGTATAATGAGCGCGGTTAGCGCGTCAAGATTGTGTAGTCAAGACACAATTTAGCCTTTTAAGGCCTTGAAGAAAAAGGAAAAAAAGAAAGAGATAAAAGACAGATAACGGATATGTAAAAAAATTTGACGGAGGTAAGGAGACGAACATAGAGTCCGGCACTAGGCGTAGAACCTTCGGAGTCTGGCTGCGTTCCATGGGTTTGGCTCGAGTCGATTGTCTGATGCATCCCGCAGACGGTGCGCTCCACCGGTCAGAACTTGGTCAATAATGAAGGGACCTTCCCATTTGGGCTTGAGCTTGTTCTTTTTCTTCTCCGGTAGGCGTAGAACGAGTTTGCCAACGTTATAGGTTTTGGCCCGTACTTCTCTGCTTTGATACCTTCGAGCCTGTTGCTGATAGAATGCGGAACGGGCTTTTGCCACGTCACACTCCTCCTCCAGGACGTCCAAACTGTCTTGCCGATCAAGCTCGTCTTGTTTCTCTTCATACATGCGCACTCGAGGTGAGTCATGAATTATGTCGCAGGGCAGTACTGCCTCTGCGCCGTACACCATAAAAAACGGTGTGTATCCGGTAGTGCGATTCGGCGTGGTCTGCAGCCCCCATAGTACGGAGTCGAGCTCCTCTACCCAGTGCGTGTTTGACTCCTTTAAGACCGCACTAATCTGGGTTTAATGCCACTCATGATAAGACCATTTGCTCGCTCGACTTGCCCGTTAGTTTGTGGGTGATAGCCAGAAGCATAATCGAGCTTGATGCCCATGTTGCTGCACCAAAGTTTTACCTCGTCGGCTGTAAAGTTCGAGCCGTTATCGGTGATGATGCTGTGGGGGACGCCATAACGGTGTACAACCCCAGATATGAAGTCTATCACTGGTCCGGATTCGGCCATTTTAACTGGTTTGGCTTATATCCATTTGGTGAATTTATCCACCATGACCAATAGGTATTTTTTCTTATGGCTTCCCCCTTTGAGGGGTCCGACCATGTCAAGCCCCCAGACCGCAAAGGGCCAAGTAATGGGGATTGTTTGGAGAGCGGTAGGCGGCATATGGCTTTGGTTTGCAAAAAGCTGGCAACCGACGCAATGTTGGACAAGGTCCTGTGCGTCTGCTCGGGCCGTCGGCCAGTACAAACCTGTACGGAAGGCCTTGCTTACAAGGGCCCGAGCTGCGGCGTGGTGGCCGCCAAGTCCAGCATGAATTTCTACCAAAAGTTTCCGCCCTTCCTCTTCGGAGATGCACCTTTGAAGGACTCCGGTAGCGCTTTTCTTATAAAGCTCTCCCTCGTGGACCTTGTAGGCTTTAGACCGCCGCACAATGCAACGTGCCTCGTTTGGGTCCTCAGGTAGTTCCTGCCTAGTTAGGTAGGCCAGGAAGGGTTCTGTCCACGGGGCGATGACAACCATAATCATGTGGGTGGAAGGTGTTATTTCGGTGGCGGAGCCTCCGATTACGTCAGACTGTTCGGTATCTGGTGTTGTGGCCAAGTCCGAACTGTTGTTGCCGGTCTCTCCTTCCCATACCACGGATGGCTTGAACAACCTTGCCAAGAAGATATTGGGTGGGAAAGGGTCGCGCTTAGCGCCGATGCGGGCGAGGATGTCTGCCGCTTGATTGTTTTCTCGAACCACATGGTGGAATTCAAGCCCCTTGAACCGAGCTGACATTTTGAGGATGGCGTTGCGATAAGCCGCCATTTTTGGATCTTTGGCGTCGAAATCTCCATTTATTTGAGATATCGCGAGGTTCGAGTCCGCACGCACCTCCAGGCGTTGAATGCCCGTGGAGACTGCCATCCGGAGACCATGTAACAGGGCCTCATATTCTGCTGCGTTGTTGGAGTCTGTGTATAGTATTTGGAGTACGTATTGAACTGTATCTCCGGTGGGGGATGTTAGGACGACGCCAGCCCCCAGACCAGCCAACATTTTAGAGCCGTCAAAGTGCATAATCCAATTGGAGTATGCGCTGTACTCTTTAGGGAGTTCGGCTTCTGTCCATTCAGCGATAAAATCAGCCAGTACTTGTGACTTAATGGCTCGCCGTGGTTTGTATATTATGTCGAACGGGAGGAGCTCAATAGCCCATTTGGTAATCTGGCCGGTGGCATCGCGGTTGTTTATTATGTCGTTGAGTGGTACTTCAGAGGCCACCGCGGTTGAACACTCTTGAAAGTAGTGTCGTAGTTTCCGGGATGCCATGAAGACCGCGTATGCTATCTTTTGATAATGTGGGTACCGTGATTTGCATGGAGTGAGGACAGTGGATACGTAGTATACCGACTTTTGAAGTGGTAACTTATGTCCGTCCGTCTCTCGTTCGACGACGAGCACTGCACTTACAACTTGGTGAGTTGCCGCTATATATAACAGCATTGGTTCGCCGACATTTGGCACGGCCATGATTGGGTTGGTGGCCAGGATGGCTTTTATTTCTACCAATCCGGCCATGGCAGCATCCGTCCATTTGAAGTGTTCGGTGCGCCGAAGAAGGCGATAAAGAGGCAGTGCCTTTTGTCCTAATCGGGAGATAAGGCGGCTTAAAGCAGCCACACATCCAGTTAATTTATGGATCTGCTTGAGGTCTATTGGGATGGCCAACTGTGACAGAGCTCGGATTTTAGCCGGATTCGCTTCGATTCCTCTGTTGGATACGATGAAGCCTAAGAGTTTTCCGGCGGGCACGCCGAAGACGCATTTTTCCGGATTGAGCTTGATGTCGTATGTTCGGAGACTGTCGAACGTGAGCCTCAAGTCGTCTATTAAGGATTTGACGTGTCTGGTTTTAACGACCACATCGTCTATGTATGCCTCCACTGTTTTGTCAATCCGTGTTTCCAGGCATGTCTGAATCATGCGTTGATAGGTTGCACCGGCGTTCTTAAGCCCGAAAGGCATGGTGTTAAAACAGAAGGGGCCGTATGAGGTGATAAATGCCGTTGCGGCTTGATCGTACTCCACCATCTTGATTTGATGGTATCCGGAGTATGCGTCGAGGAAACACAATGAGTCGTGTCCTGCAGTAGCGTCGATGATCTAATCGATGCGGGTGAGGGGTAAGGGATCCTTGGGGCAAGCCTTGTTAAGGTCCTTGAAATCGACACATAGGCGCCAGGATTTATCCTTCTTTGGTACCATCACTAGGTTTGCTAGCCAGTCCGGATGTTTTATTTCTCTAATGAATCCGGCCTCCAGTAACTTGGCTAGCTCCTCTCCCATGGCTTGTCGCTTAGGTTCAGAGAAACGCCAAAGAGTCTGCTTGACCGGCTTGAACCCCTTTAGAATGTTAAGGCTATGCTCGGCCAGCCTGCGTGGGACTCCTGGCATGTCAGAAGGATGCCAGGCGAATATGTCCCAATTCTCGCGCAAGAACTCCCGTAGTGCGGCGTCTACTGTGGGGTTTAACTGTGCCCCGATGGATGCTGTTTTTGTAGGGTCCATTGGGTGGACTTGGAATTTGACTATCTCATCCGCTGGTTTAAAAGAGGTGGACTTGGATCTTTTGTCGAGTATCACGTCGTCCCTGTCCACTGTGGAGCGCAGCGCAGTTAATTCCTCGACCGCGAGGGCTTCGGATAACGCCTCGAGGGCCAGTGCGGTTGTTTTGTTTTCAGCGCGGAGTGCTATGTCCGGATCACTAGCTAGAGTGATGATTCCATTGGGCCCGGGCATTTTGAGCTTCATGTACCCGTAATGGGGTATGGCTTGGAAGATCGTGAATGCCTCCCGCCATAGAAGGGCGTGGTATCCACTGTTGAACGGGGCCACTTGGAATGTGATTTCTTCGGACCTATAATTCTCCGGCGTGCCGAATACCACATCTAGTGTGATTTTCCCAGCACATCGTGCTTCCCGACTAGGGATGATTCCTCTGAAGGTTGTGTTGCTTTGCTCAATGCGGTTTCTGTCTATTTCCATTTTTTGAAGAGTCTCCTCATAGATGAGATTTAATCCGCTGCCGCCGTCCATGAGCACTTTAGTAAGCCGGTGTAACACCCCCAGTGTCATGCTACACTAAACTCCTGTTAATAGTGCCACATGATTATAAGTAAATTTTGCTAATCATCACTTTGTTCCAAACCGACCTCAAATTCAAATTAAAAGACAAGTCAAAATATTGTTTCTCCAAACGATAATACTAAAATGTTCGCATTTTAGTATAAATCCCTCTAACCTTTGTCATGTTAAAACCAACATCATTTGACTCACAAATAATTCCCCAATAAATGATGAAGTGGCCCAATAGCACTTATGTAGAGCTTTTAAATTCAAACATAAATTGGATGGATTTGAAACAACCCCCAAAACCTTGTGGGCAACTCCATATTGTCGCCAAGTATTTTAGTGACAAGTCTCCTCGTTCAACAAAAATCATTTGGTACAAAATAAAAATACAAAAAATAACTAAAGAAGAAAACATAGAGAGGTAATAAAAAAACAGAACTGTGCGCTTAAATGGCCCAATGAACAGTGCAACCCAGCCCACCTCTAGTCTCCTTCAACCTCCTGTTCATCCCCATCGTGCTGGAGGCAGAGCGCTCGTTCAAATCGCCGATGCACACGCGTCATCCATCCCGCGGTTCCTCCCGTTGGTTAAGATGTCGCCAGCGCACCCTCCCGAAACCCTAACCTCTGTTCTTCCCCTCATCCTTTCCCTCTCCTGATTCACTGCATCCAAGCTGCTGCCGTCGTCACCGCCTCATCGTCTCCGCGGCCGCTGTCGTCCCCTCCGGCCGAGCTTGCGCTAGGAGCTCCACCTGCCTCCCCTGCTTCCTCTACGCGGATCAACTCGAGCTCGGAGGCCCCACCTTGACCGAATCGATTGCCTTCTTCAACCACTGCCGCCGGTCGTCGCCGTCGGGTCCTCCACCACCGAACCGCCCCGGCCTCCCCGAGCGCACCCACGAGCTTCACGGTGAGGCCCTCGATCGATTCCCCTACTTTCCCCCTTCGATTTGTACGTCGTAAGCCGCCGTCGCCGTCATGCTCGAGCTTCAGCGTACGTGTACATGTGTGCGTACTGCCGCTGCTCTGCCTCTTCTCCTTGCGAGCTGTTGCTGCTCTTAACTGCTCCATGCCACTGCTGCTGTTCTACCGCTGCCGCTGCCTCCCTGCCGCGCCTACGCCCGCCTGTGCGCCCCTAGCCGCGACCCGGTCCCGTCCCGACGTGCCCGCGCATCGCTGGCCGCACGCCCATGCAGGCCGTGCCACAGTCGCCCGCGCCCGTCCCTGCTTCTCCCCGCTAGCTCCTCGCGTCGCTGCTGCTTTGTTGCCGCTCGCCACCCCTGCTACTTGTCCACCGTTGGCTGCCGCACACCGCTACCCCCCTGCACCTCACCACACCGCGCTCGCTGCTACCTCGGCTCCGCCGCATCCGCGTCGCCGCTCCTGCCGGCCACGCCGTGGCTGACCCCCCTACTTGCGCGCGTGCGTGCACGCCGGCACCTGCTGGCCTCGCCCAGGTCGCGACGGCCGCGCCCAGGGCCTCTGTTGTGGCCGTGCGTGGATGCACGCCCGCCCCTAATGGCCGACTAATTAGTGGGGGCTAATCCCCCACGTAACACTAACCCCCCTCTCTCTAAACCGCAATGACAGATGGGCCCCGCAATTATCTAAGCTAAATTAACTTTTCTTTTAACACTTGTGTCAATGACAACTGGGCCCCGCATGTCGGTTTGACCAAGTCAATGGTCAACTCAGTTGACTGCTGACTGGACCTTTGACTGGTCAACAGTTCACCTCTGGACCCCACTTGTCATCCACTAGGGCTAGATCTTAGTGGGTACAAAGGGTTTTTCTGTTATTTTAATATTAAAGTTTTTATTTAAAAGTAAATCCCGAAATTGTTTAAAATCTTTGAAAATCATATAAAATAATCCGTAACTCAGATGAAAAAGTTTTATACATGAAAGTTGCTCAGAATGACGAGACTAACCCGAACACGCAGTCCGATTACCTGTCAGATGCCTCTAACTATCTGAACATGGAACTTTCCCCCTCCGGTCATCTGTCTGACACAGGTCCGGAACCGGGAAAACATTCCCGGTTGACTTCCCCCTTCACCGGTATCGTGTAGAACCGCGTTAGAACACGTCTAGCTCTGCCTGTTGTTCTGTTATGCACTTGCTTGCTATGTATTCATTGTTTCTTCCCCCTCTTCTTTCCGGTAGACCCCGAGACTACCGGCGACCCCCAGTTCGACTACGGTGTTGACGACCCCTCCTTCTTGTCTGAGCAACCAGGCAAGCCCCCCTTTGATCATCCCGATATCGCCCATTCCATTCTCTCATGCTTGCATTAGATTTTGCTACTGTTATTGTTTCCTCCTATTCTGATGCATAGCCTGCTTTTGTAACCTGCTTATTGTTACCTACCTGCTTATCCTAAACTGCTTAGTATAGGTTGGTTAGTGATCCATCAGTGACCCCCACCTTGTCCTTGTTGCCCCTGCTTCATCATTGAAGACCCGATCAACGGGATCGAAGACCAGGCCCCGGCACCGCACATCACTTTCCCCTTAGTTGCTCGACACTACTGGGTTACTATCGAGTGCCGAGGGTGAGACCTCTACAACACTTCTGATGTTAACCCTGTAGTGTAGCTTTTCGGTCGTGGTCATCGAGGGTGATTCCGCCTTAACCACTTCCGATACGACTCTGTCGTGCAACCCCTCAAGTGTGAACCTCGGGGGTGGTTCCTCTTACATTCACCTTGATGATTACATCGGGTGGAATTCACCAGGGGTGATTCCTCGGGTTTTCCCCTTGATGTTTGGACACACAGTTACTATGGTTACTATGACTTTACACTGAACCATGCTACTAAAGACGGGTCGGCCCTGAGGGGTACCCGCGCGAGCATAATTGCGAGTGATGTGGAGTCGGGTTGACCTGGAAGGTGCCCGTGAGATAATTACGAGGCGTGGCCGGGCATTCCTAGCCCTTGCCGCAAGTCCTCGAGACGGGGCAACGGGGTCACATCTTTCGTGAGTTTCTGCTTGTTACCGCGTGCTCCTAATCCACTACAATTTGGATATTTGACCCGAGGGGCCTCTGGCCTGATAGCACTAACCATCACGTGGGCATAGTATGGGCGTTCTGCGTCGTATGCATCAGCCGAAGGTTAATAGACGTCAGCGACTGAGCGGCGCGCGCCGGGTTGGACTGGTAAGCTCCTACTTTTTTAAGGAGGTAGCTAGGTCTGCTCACCGGCCGCCCACGCAACGTGCAGGAGTTCTCGGGGCGATGGCCCATGACCCCTGGGGGCGTAGGTTTAGTCCGGCGTGCTGACCTCTCTATTAAGCCTAGGTCGGGTTGCGGCGTATTGTTTGGCCGAGGCCGGGCATGACCCAGGAAAGTGTGTCCGGCCGGAGTTAATCGAGCGTGGTGGGTAAGTTGGTGCACCCCTGCAGGGAAGAAAACATCTATCGATAGCCTGTCCCACGGTAACGGACACTTGGAGTTGTATCCCGATCGATACAACTAGAACTGGATACTTGTGATGAGTAATGGATTGTGATGATAACTGGATAGTATGGCTCTGGGATTGCTTTCTCGTAGGGAGTCGAGAAAGGATCTCTGGCCGAGGTTGATAACACTACTACTACTTTAGTTATGCTACTCTACTCCCTCCTGTTGCTGCAAGATGGTGGTTTCCAGAAAATGCTAGTCTTCGATAGGACTAGGTTCTCCCCTCTATTCTGGCATTTCTGCAGCCTAGTACACATATACAGCCTTCCTTTGATAATGTTGCATATGTAGTGTAGATCCTTGCTTGCGAGTACTTTGGATGAGTACTCATGGTTGCTTTGCTCCCCCTTTTCCCCCTTTCTTGTTCTTTCCGGTTGATGCAACCAGATGTCGGAGCCCAGAAGCCAGATGCCACCATCGATGCCTACTACTATGTGGAGACCTCCGACGACCAGGAGTAGTTAGGAGGCTCCCAGGCAGGAGGCCTTTCCTTTTCGGTCGTTGCTACTTTTCTGCTAGCCTTCTTAAGGCAATCTTGTTTAACTCATGTTTGTACTCAGATATTGTTGCTTCCACTGACTCTTGTGTATTCGAGCTTATGTATTCGAGCCCTCGAGGTCCCTAGCTTGTAATATAAAGCTTGTATTATTTTACTTTGTGTCTAGAGTTGTGTTGTGATATCTTCCCATGAGTCCTTGATCTTGATCGTACACATTTGCGTGTATCATTAGTGTACGATTGAATCGAGGGCGTCACAAGTTGGTATCAGAGCCGACTGCCTGTAGGTAGCCCCCTTTCCAACTCCTTGGTCGAAGTTGAGTCTAGTCATTGAAAAACTTTTACTAACATTGGCTGTGTGGCTTACGAGCCCACGTCACCATTGGGTGGTATTAGGATCTTTTACTCCTCGTCTATACTCTGGGATTCTGATCTCTCTTCTATTCAAGTTAAACATTTTGCTAACTCTAACATTAGGATCTCGTAACTACTTCCTCCCGGAGAGCCCCTTATTACAGATGATCGCCTACTGGACCAGAAGATTCCGAAGATACTCTACGATGTTCTCTTGAGACTTTGTGCCCGTCCCTTTTGCAATTCCCTAGCACCGATATATCCTTATGGATAACTACGTACACTTGCCATTCATACAGTCATTCCCTGTTGCTCTTGTTATTACAAGATACCCGAAAGTATTCTCCGACTTTCGAGAATCCTTTTTCCGACTGCCTTGCAGCTCTTTTCCTCCTGAATAACCCTACAAAAAAATTTCCTCACACTTATCGGGGATTTGTTCATCCCCAGTTGATCTTATGTCTCACAAAATTCTTCGAATGCAATTCGATCTCACAAAGATCCTCTGAAGCCTAGTGCTCCCGAAAATCTTGTCTGCCTGCATTATGGTTAAATCCATATGTCTAGCAATATTCATTAACATCCTTTGTCCTTGTCATCCTGAGCCTATTGATTCTTTATGTTGCGATTTCTTGCAATAATCAGTCGAACCCTGAAATTTGACCTTCCGGCTCATACGTCATTCTAGACATGAGTTGGATCTCGGCCAATCATGTTGTAATGATTGTCCACCTAGTTCCCTTCAACTTGAAAGTCGAATTATTCAGCTGTTTCTATAATCTGATGCCTTTGCATTCTTTCCCTCTTCTGATTGAGTACTGATACTCACATCAGATCCATTGAGGACCGTTGAATCCTTGTTGGATTATCATCCAGCAATGTCCTTCATATTCAAAATCTCGTGCGCTCTTCCCCTGATACATATTGCCTTCGGTAAATTGTATCCTCTGCTTATTGTCAACCATGCTCTTCTATTGAGCTGATGTTATATGCTCTGGAAGTTAGTGGTAGGTGTTCCTAAGATACCCCCTACGGGTTGAACCTATGCCTTCCCTAATCCATGTGAACTCGAAAGAGAGGTGAGTCATACTCTTCTGGTGCTTCACCAGATAAATCTTTCGCACTACAAATTATTCGAAAATGAGGAGTGAATGAAAGGTTATGCATTGAAGAAGTGGGAGTCGACCTTGAACCCTTGTGTTCATGCCCATGGACTCGATGCAGAACTTATCGTGGAAGCTGCTCATAAAAATAACTATTTCTTTGGTACAAGCTCATCTTGTATCTATGAATTGATCCTTTGCCATCGTGGTTCCGACCATATTTCCTCCTTGATTCCATTTACCGGGTAAGTTAAAATACTTATCCTCTGCAAATCTTTTCCCCTGTCCAACCTCTACTCCGATTTACCTTCCGGCATTACACCTAGTACATGATATTGGGAAGTTTTATACCCCATCACATCATTCCTAGCCTGATCGGCTATATTTTATTGTGTCAACTTTTAACTGTGCTACCTAGACCTTATGCCCGGAGCAACTTTCGACGACGAGCTAAGCTTACGTCGATCTTCCTCATCTTATCATTTCACCTCGAACAACAAGCTTGTGTCGAATCCGTGGTACTCATAGCCTTTCACTTCATCCTTCCTTTTCTGCTCGATGGCATCTTCATAGAGTCTCTAGAAAAAATCTGTCGTGATCACCGTCAACACTTTGGCTTCTTCCGAGATGTAAATTGAATTCATGGCTAGAAATACCATCCCTGCCCCTCGATGATTTGTGCTTTCATCGATGACATCTTGACTTTCTGCCAACACAGACCTGATTGTGGTTGGTTATTCCTTACGTTCTGAGATATCTTGGAATTATTTCTGGGTATCTCTTGAGATCTTCAAACCCAATCTTTACTTGACACCATATCATTGCCGCATCGAAGCATTACTGTGGTATTTCGAATATCAACAAGAACATCGGAAGCATAATACAAAATGTTTCTCGTTCAATTAACCTCACACCGTTGTATGGGTATTATCATGGTTCTTCCCTCTCCCCATTATCTAAATGCTTTTGAACTTGCTGTCCTATCATGTATATCCTACTCCGCTTTTCCTTGGGAAGGATATACTCCCAACTCTTATGTGTAAACACATGTTCCTTTCCTTTGGGTTGTTTGAATCGATAATCACTTTTTCCTTTCCATTGGTTTGTTTAACCATTCTCGTAATCTAACTTATCGGAGCAGAGTTAATTCTCTGCTTAGGTAAACACCTCGGTGAACAACTCTATCAGTAAGACCTTGTTATTATTGCTGTTGACCTTCCGGTAACCACCGATGGACGAGAACTTTTCCTATTGGTCCGCCTCGTTCAACGAGCAGGAAAATAGTTCTCTTCGTCCCTCCCCTTGGTACCAATGATGTTGGCAAACATAACCGACAGTCTATCATCTGACATGCCTTGCTATCGGCCCCCTTTCTACTTTTAACCCACATGGTGGGCCCATAACCCACAGTTCCACAGGATCGGAACCTGACTCTCCTGTATATCCGTTATTCCAAAGTATCTTTTCCTCTTGGCTTTGTGTGTTGTCACGAGCCACCCTCCGAGAGTTGACCGAAACTCTGAACCCCCTTCTCACACACTGTTCAGGTATCGATCGTTTGTTCATTCGCATGAAACTTCTTATGGTACCTTCATACTTTGCTCTCGATGTTTTTCTTAAGTTTCAACTCGAGAGATAATTCTGCCACATTCCCTGAATTGTTCACTAGATAATTAACCCTATAAGGCTCTGCTCTTCCGAAGTTACTCTTCACTTCCCCACTTAAATCTCGGGACGAGATTTCTTGTAGTGGAGGAGATTTGTAACACCCCTAGTGCCGTGCTACACTAAACTCCTGTTAATGGTGCCACATCATTATAAGTAAATTTTGCTAATCATCACTTTGTTCCAAACCGACCTCAAATTCAAATTAAAAGACAAGTCAAAATATTGTTTCTCCAAACGATAATACTAAAATGTTCGCATTTTAGTATAAATCTCTCTGACCTTTGTCATGTTAAAACCAACATCATTTGACTCACCAATAATTCCCCAATAAATGATGAAGTGGCCCAATAGCACTTATGTAGAGCTTTTAAATTCAAATATAAATTGGATGGATTTGAAACAACCCCCAAAACCTTGTGGGCAACTCCATATTGTCGCCAAGTATTTTAGTGACAAGTCTCCTCGTTCAACAAAAATCATTTGGTACAAAATAAAAATACAAAACAATAACTAAAGAAGAAAACATAGAGAGGTAATAAAAAAACCCAGAACTGTGCGCTTAAATGGCCATATGAACAGTGCAACCCAGCCCACCTCTAGTCTCCTTCAACCTCCTGTTCATCCCCATCGCGCTGGAGGCAGAGCGCTCGTTCAAATCGCCGATGCACACGCGTCGTCCATCCCACGCTTCCTCCCATTGGTTAAGACGTTGCCAGCGCACCCTCCCGAAACCCTAGCCTCTGTTCTTCCCCTCATCCTTTCCCTCTCCTGATTCACTGCATCCAAGCTGCTGCCGTCATCACCGCCTCATCGTCTCCGCGGCCGTCGTCGTCCCCTCCGGCCGAGCTTGCGCTAGGAGCTCCACCTGCCTCCCCTGCTTCCTCTACGCGGATCAACTCGAGCTCGGAGGCCCCACCTCGACCGAATCGATTGCCTTCTTCAACCTCTGCCATCGGTCGTCGCCGTCGGGTCCTCCACCATCGAACCGCCCCGGCCTCCCCGAGTGCACCCACGAGCTTCGCGGTGAGGCCCTCGATCGATTCCCCTGGTTTTCCCCTTCGATTTGTACGTCATAAGCCGCCGCCACCGTCGTGCTCGCGCTTCAGCGTACGTGTACATGTGTGCATACTGCCGCTGCTCTGCCTCTTCTCCTTGCGAGCGGCTGCTGCTCTTAACTGCTCCATGCCACTGCTGTTGTTCTACCGCTGCCGCTGCCTCCCTGCCGCGCCTACACCCGCCTGTGCGCCCCTAGCCGCGACCCGGTCCCGTCCCGACGTGCCCGCGCATCGCTGGCCGCACGCCCACGCAGGCCGTGCCACGCCCGTCCCTGCTTCTCACCGCTAGCTGCTCGCGCCGTTGCTGCTTTGTTGCCGCTCGCCGTCCCTGCTACTTGTCCACCGTTGGCCGCCGCACACCGCTGCTCCCCTGCACCTCGCCACACCGCGCTCGCTGCTACCTCGGCTCCGCTGCATCCGCGTCGCCGCTCCTGCCGGCCGCGCCGTGGCCGACCCCCCTACTTGCGTGCGTGCGTGCACGCCGGCACCTGCTGGCCTCGCCTAAGTCGCGACGGCCGCGCCCAGGGCCTCTGTTGTGGCCGTGCGTGGATGCACGCCCGCCCCTAATGGCCGGCTAATTAGTGGGGGCTAATCCCCCACTTAACACTAACCCCCTCTCTCTAAACCGCAATGACAGATGGGCCCCGCAATTATCTAAGCTAAATTAACTTTTCTTTTAACACTTGTGTCAATGACAACTGGGCCCTGCATGTCGGTTTGACCAAGTCAACGGTCAACTCAGTTGACTGCTGACTGGACCTTTGACTGGTCAACAGTTCACCTCTGGACCCCACTTGTCATCCACTAGGGCTAGATCTTAGTGGGTACAAAGGGTTTTTCTATTATTTTAATATTAAAGTTTTTATTTAAAATTAAATCCTGAAATTGTTTAAAATCTTTGAAAAATCATATAAAATAATCCGTAACTCGGATGAAAAAGTTTTATACATGAAAGTTGCTCAGAACGACGAGACGAATCCGAACACGCAGTCCGTTTACCTGTCAGATGCCTCTAACTATCTGAACATGGAACTTTCCCCCTCCGGTCATCTGTGTGACACAGGTCCGGAACCGGGAAAACATTCCCGGTTGACTTCCCCCTTCACCGATAACATGTAGAACCGCATTAGAACACGTCTAGCTCTGCCTGTTGTTTTGTTATGCACTTGCTTGCTATGTATTCATTGTTTCTGCCCCCTCTTCTTTCCGGTAGACCCCGAGACTGCCGGCGACCCCCAGTTCGACTACGGTGTTGACGACCCCTCCTTCTTGTCTGAGCAACCAGGCAAGCCCCCCTTTGATCATCCCGATATCGCCCATTCCATTCTCTCATGCTTGCATTAGATTTTGCTACTGTTATTGTTTGCTCCTATTCTGATGCATAGCCTGCTTTTGTAACCTGCTTATTGTTACCTACCTGCTTATCCTAAACTGCTTAGTATAGGTTGGTTAGTGATCCATCAGTGACCCCCACCTTGTCCTTGTTGCCCCCGCTTCATCATTGAAGACCCGATCAACGGGATCGAAGACCAGGCCCCGGCACCGCACATCACTTTCCCCTTAGTTGCTCGACACTACTGGGTTACTATCGAGTGCCGAGGGTGAGACCTCTACAACACTTCTGATGTTAACCCTGTAGTGTAGCTTTTCGGTCGTGGTCATCGAGGGTGATTCCGCCTTAACCACTTCCGATACGACTCTGTCGTGCAACCCCTCAAGTGTGAACCTCGGGGGTTGTTCCTCTTACGTTCACCTTGATGATTACATCGGGTGGAATTCAGCGGGGGTGATTCCTCGGGTTTTCCCCTTGATGTTTGGACTCACAGTTACTATGGTTACTATGACTTTACACTGAACCATACTACTAAAGACGGGTCGGCCCTGAGGGGTACCCGCGCGAGCATAATTGCGAGTGATGTGGAGTCGGGTTGACCTGGAAGGTGCCCGCGAGATAATTACGAGGCGTGGCCGGGCATTCCTAGCCCTTGCCGCAAGTCCTCGAGACGGGGCAACGGGGTCACATCTTTCGTCAGTCTCTGCTTGTTACCGCGTGCTCCTAATCCACTACAATTTGGATATTTGATCCGAGGGGCCTCTGGCCTGATAGCAATAACCATCACGTGGGCATAGTATGGGCGTTCTGCGTCGTATGCATCAGCCGAAGGTTAATAGACGTCAGCGACTGAGCGGCGCGCGCCGGGTTGGACTGGTAAGCTCCTACTTTTTTAAGGAGGTAGCTAGGTCTGCTCACCGGCCGCCCACGCAACGTGCAGGAGTTCCCGGGGCGATGGCCCATGACCCCTGGGGGCGTAGGTTTAGTCCGGCGTGCTGACCTCTCTGTTAAGCCTAGGTTGGGTTGCGGCGTATTGTTTGGCCGAGGCCGAGCATGACCCAGGAAAGTGTGTCCGGCCGGAGTTAATCGAGCGTGGTGGGTAAGTTGGTGCACCCCTGCAGGGAAGAAAACATCTATCGATAGGCTGTCCCACGGTAACGGACACTTGGAGTTGTATCCCGATCGATACAACTAGAACTGGATACTTGTGATGAGTAATGGATTGTGATGATAACTGGATAGTATGGCTCTGGGATTGCTTTCTCGTAGGGAGTCGAGAAAGGATCTCTGGCCGAGGTTGATAACACTACTACTACTTTAGTTATGCTACTCTACTCCCTCCTGTTGCTGCAAGATGGTGGTTTCCAGAAGATGCTAGTCTTCGATAGGACTAGGTTCTCCCCTCTATTCTGGCATTTCTGCAGCCCAGTACACATATACAGCCTTCCTTTGATAATGTTGCATATGTAGTGTAGATCCTTGCTTGCGAGTACTTTGGATGAGTACTCACGGTTGCTTTGCTCCCCCTTTTCCCCCTTTCTTGTTCTTTCCGGTTGATGCAACCAGATGTCGGAGCCCAGGAGCCAGATGCCACCGTCGATGCCTACTACTATGTGGAGACCGCCGACGACCAGGAGTAGTTAGGAGGCTCCCAGGCAGGAGGCCTTGCCTTTTTGATCATTGCTACTTTTGTGCTAGCCTTCTTAAGGCAATCTTGTTTAACTCATGTCTGTACTCAGATATTGTTGCTTCCGCTGACTCTTGTGTATTCAAGCTTATGTATTCGATCCCTCGAGGTCCCTCGCTTGTAATATAAAGCTTGTATTATTTTAATTTGTGTCTAGAGTTGTGTTGTGATATCTTCCCATGAGTCCTTGATCTTGATCGTACACATTTGCGTGTATGATTAGTGTACGATTGAATCGAGGGCGTCATAGCCGGAAGCCGTCCACAATTGGACTAAGGACAAAGGCGGCTGGTGCTCGGGCTGTTCAAAATTTAGGTTCGTCACTGGCATTGAAGGTGATAGCCGTATCGCTCCATGGATTTATTGCTACCACGTGGCAGACTTCGGCAAGGCTGCGGAGTGCTCGCTTACGCCTATTATTTGAGGCGAAGGTCTCGAAGACTGTCAATACTCACTATAAGAAATATGTCAACTTGTGACCCTCACTATTAGTCACTGAAAGGTCATTGATTTTCATTTGCGACCTTTTTTTGACCAAAAATAGAAGGTCAAAAGCTGGCGGTCATAAACTGAAATTAACGACCTTCTCTGTGAGAAGGTCGTGGAATTCCACGACCAAAACAAAAGGTCGTTGATTCCATGACCTTCTGTTTTGGTTGGTAGCTCTCTGCCCAGGCCACGTCGGTTCCAACGTGGCAAGCTGACATGGCAAAATTGTGACCAAATGAAAAGGTCGTTGACAAGAATCAGCCCGGTCCAATTCGACGTTTTACATGGGCCGAGCCCAACAATTCAGCCTTTTTATAATTTTTTCTGTGAAATTTTGGTCGGCTTCACAGGCCAAGCCCAACATTATAGCATTTTTATTTTGGGTCGTGGCCTTTTTAGTCCATAAATTTCTAGTTTTGCCCATTATATATCGGAGCTGGTTCCACTACTCAGCCAGGCCTCACATGCCATAATCTCATACATTGGTCCCACACGTCAAATATTTCAACATTGCTCATATTATTTTGATAAGTGGATCCCACTTGTCAGGTTTCCATTTCACACATTTTTAAATCACTATTTCAAACAAAACAAAAAAACATAATTTGTCAAATAACAGTAAATCTGTTCCGATGTCACAATCTATTACAGTCAAGCGGAACAAACAAATCTCTGGCAAGTGAACACAAATAACAGTAAATCCGTTCCAATGTCACAATCTCTACAGTATCACAGTGCATCACAACTTTGCACTTGGCTTCATGGCTTTGCACTTCAAATTTGTCCTGGCTCTCCTGTAAAAGAGTGAACACAAAGGCTACCAGCATTAGTGTACTGCTGCTGAGGCCAGAACAAAACAATTGCAATGGCAACACTAATGTAAATAGCAAAGTAGATCTACCCACTAGTACGTTCCAGCCTCACCTTTCCCTTCCTGAATTTGGACACTATCATGCAATACTATAAAGGGCAAATAAAACAACATACTTGCATAGTGAAATGTTTGCTTTTACAGATCTTATAGAATAATTTGTTTATGCCAGAAATGCATCAGTCTGTGCAATACTAGAAAGGCCAAATAAAACAACAGACTTGCATACGACAAATAACACACATTAACCTGCTGTTGTTCTACACTTCAACTACCACATTCAAGCTCATGTTAGGCACCATCAACACTAACCTACAGGTACCAGCATGGTATATTGGTACAAGTGCAGGCCATGCAATAAACATCACTGTAATACATTCACCTGAAGAAAAGTACAGTACTATTCTACCACTGCGGCCATCCATTCTACTACAGGCGAGTTAATATAACCCAATTATAACAGACGATTATATCACAACAAATTTAACAAGGTACTGCATCAGCCTTGAAACAAGGATAGAAATAAGACAATTGTATAAAGGAACAACTCAACATTTTACTAACAATAGCCAATGCTTGCAGACACTGGTACTGCAAGGTTAAATGAATCTATCTTTCCAAATGTTCAACCCTGTCAAAAACTCTACAACGGCTTAAACAATGTGGCCACCATCCATTACAAAGAAAGTGGATTACTTGCAGCAACACTAATCCCGCAAGCTGAAAGAGACGTGCAAACCGAAGCCTAACACAGTCAAGTCAGGGATAGGCAGCAATCCCTTATTCGATAAAGAATGCCATGAGCAGACATTTAGAGTGTGGGCAAGCATAAAAAAAATCCAACATGGATAATAAGTCTAACAGCGATGGTGGGCGTCATCCTTGCCTTGGCTAGTTAGAACTAAGAGCAGCAGAGCAAATATGTGTATTACACAGACAAACAGGGGTGCTGCTGTTGGGTTGCAACATCAAAGAGCCAGGTTTTTACTGCTAAAAAAATACTTAATGGCCACAAGGAATTATTATCAAAGGAATGGCAACAAATCTAAGGGTTTATTTTTGGCAAAATATCCAAGGTTGAGATTGCAAAAATGCAAAAAAACACCAATCTACTGTAGTTGTTTAACCATCACCACACTAGCATACATGTGTTCAAGAGAGCCGTTCAATCAAAGAATTGAAGACAGATAAAAGAAAGAGAAATGTTTCATTCTGTTCAGAAGTATACTCCAAGCTATATCTGAATTGTGATGAAATGCATAGGTCCAACCGATGACTACACAGCAGCAACTACTTCAGACATTTGCCGGAGAAATGTTCATATTTTTTATCCTTCAAAGACGTAAAAAGAAATGACTACACAGCACCAACAACAGTAGACTCTCACCCACCTAGAACTAGATCAACCAAGCATCAGTTTTTAAAAGCTCAGTTTAAGATACTTCAACGATGAAAAATCTTAGTAGCATCTCCTTGTAACACCATATGCTCAGTTGACAAACGATTCACATGCAACTCCTCTACATTATATCACACCGACACACAGAGGTGCATCTCTAGATGAGGAGCAAAAACACGTTGATGGCATGCTAGGCATCAGTTTTAAAAAAGCTCGATTTTAGATCATCAGAGACCGGAAAGGCGGCAGCAGTCTAAATGTTTCACATCCTCTGCCCAGCACGACTTCATCATCGTCACAGAAATTCCCTAAACAGTCAGCTATCCATGCAGGAACATTAATTATCCTTAGAGCTAGAGGTGCATCTTGAAGGATGCATGTCAATAGCTAGCAAAGTGTAGCATATTGAAGCATGCTTGCCATGTACCTTCCATTAGAGCAGCAGCCCGTAAGAAGCCCTTCATCGTCTGTCAACAATAGTGGATTCCCTGTAGTAAGCAACAACCAAGACAATGAGAGATTCAGGGCCTGCGGAGAAACAGAGTTCAGACCATAGCAAATAAACATAGATGGATTACCCACCCTGTAGCTGGAGAGACCCAGCAGTAGCAGCAATAGGTAGTAGAAGAAGAGGTCAGAGGCTTCCATAGCAACGACAGCTCCTTCCGAGCGGAGCAAGAACTCCCCTGATTGCATGCACAACATATGGTGTCAGAGATGAGCAAGGAGCTAATAAAATAGTTGCAGGAATAGACACACAGAAGTAGACCTTCATGCAGTCCTCAATATGCAGAAACTACGGCAGCAGGTGGCATTCAGGATCAAAAGCATACAACTACAACAAAGCAGGGCATAATTCAGTTATAATCTGCACGACTAAAACTGCTCAAATTTTGGTCCTAATCTGCAGGTATGCAACACACATGAGTTACCACAGAGCATACGACCACAGCAAAACAGGGGAGCAATTGAGTTCTAGTAGATCAGATCTCGAACAAGAGCTACTCCTACTCTGGACTGGAGTGGCAGGCCAGCCTGGGAGCCAGGCAGAGCAAAGTGGGGAGAAAACGCAGGGACGAACCTGTTGAGCAGCAAGGCGCGTGAGGGAGGCGGGGATCTGGCCAGAGAAGGCGGTGTCGCTGAGCTTGAGCGAGATGAGGAAGCGGCAGTTGGCGAGCTCGGAGGGGAGCGGGCCGATGAGGCCGTTGCTGGAGAGGTCGAGGTTGACGACGAAGGGGATCTAGTCGCAGAGCGTGGGGGGTATCTGGCCCTCGAGCGTGTTGGAGGAGAGGTCGACCGTGTTGGCGGAGCGGCAGTACTGGAGCACGGGCGGGATTCTGCCCTGGAGGCCGAAGCCGGAGAGGGAGACGGCAAGGATGCGCGACTCCTGCGGGTTCCAGCAGGAGATCGCGGGAGAAGTCACAGACAACACCCGCCGAGGTGTTGCTAGTCCACGATGAGAGGTGACCCTCGGGGTCCTTGAGGTCTCTCTTAACGCCGCGGAGGCACTTGGCGTCGTCCTCCTGCGGCTCCGCCGCCGACCCCGGCGGTGGCTGCGGCGCGGCGGGCGGGAGGGTGAGGGCCAGCAGGCGGAGCGAGGGCGGCATGGCGGATTGGTGGTGGAGGCCGTGGTGGTGGTGGGGGTGGTGAGGCGGCGGGGCGGGAAGGGCGGGGCCGGGAAGGAGAGCGGGGAGGAGAGGAGGAGAGGGGAGGCGACAGGGTTCACCATGGGAGGGAGCGGGGAGGGGAGGAGGAGAGGGGAGGCATGCGTGGACGGAGAAGAGAGCGAGGGGAGAAAGAAAGGAGGCGGGGGTGGATGGAAAATGTCCACGAGGACTAGGGTTTCGGCTTAGGTGGGCTTGGGTGAGGACTGCCATTGGATCCGCGAGCATCCGACAGTGTTCCATCCACGATCCGCGTGAAACTCCCATAGACCAATCAAAATGCAGCACACGGGGACGATGTCATGACCATCTAAATTGGTCGTAGTTGACTAAAAAATTGGTCGTGGTTGATTAAAAATTCATTTTCCATTTTTCGAGTGCCCCAAATGAGGTTTTTTTGTGAAGGACCTACCAAATAAATGTTGTAAAAATGGACCAAATCAATTTTATAAAATACTAGGAAATGTTTAATGCACAATTGACACAATGGTTGGGTGTCAAAAGCCTTGATCCACCTCTGGTGAAAAAGACGAATTTCCGTCGATTCAGCTGGAAGCGCGTCAAATTTGAACTGTAGCTGCCTCATAGTTTGCTCTTTATTCTTTCCAAAAATTATTCTAGGTTCACAACTATCTATTTAATAAGAGAAACATCAAAAGGTTTCCAAGATTCAACAACTAGCTAGGAACGGTCAAGCCCGCCGTTTTGACCGCATTTTGAAACAGACATAAAAATTTCAAAAAAATCAAAAAATTGGAAAACCTTCGCATTGTGTCATCATATGTGACCAAGTTTCCAGGAAAAATAATAAACTTCTAATACGACAATTATTTTAAAAAAGTGTTCTCAGAAACGAGCAATCATGCGTGAAGATTCATGGCTTTCAAGCCAAATGATCAATCTTATGACCACATTCATGGCATAGTTTGTTAAAATGATCTCATATTGTGCACAAGGGTGCATATTGGAATGGCAAACAATGTTGCCTAAGGAAGTTTTCATTTTCTTTGGACGAAAAAACATTTTCCATTTTTCGAGTGCCCAAAAGGTGGTTTTTTTGTGAAGGACCTCCCAAATAATTGTTGCAAAATTGTACCAAATCAATTTTCTAAAATACTAGGACATGTTTAATGCACAATCGACACAATGGTTGGGTGTCAAAAGCCTTGATCCACCTTTGGTGAAAAAGACAAATTTCCGTCGATTCAGGTGGAAGCGGGTCAAATTTGAACTGTAGCTGCCTCATAGTTTGCTCTTTATTTTTTCCAAAAATTATTTCTAGGTTCATAACTATCTATTTAATAAGAGAAACATCGAAAGGTTTTCAAGATTCAACAACTAGCTAGGAACGGTCAAGCCCGCCGTTTTGACCGCATTTTGAAACAGACATAAAAATTTCAAAAAAATCAAAAAATTGGAAAACCTTCGCATTGTGTCATCATATGTGACGAAGTTCCAGGAAAAATAATAAACTTCTAATACGGCAATTATTTTAAAAAAGTGTTCTCAGAAACGAGCTATCATGCGTGAAGATTCATGGCTTTCAAGCCAAATGATCAATCTTATGGCCACATTCATGGCACAGTTTGTTAAAATGATCTCATATTGTGCACAAGGGTGCATATTGGAATGGCAAACAATGTTGCCTAAGGAAGTTTTCATTTTCTTTGGACGAAAAAACATTTTCCATTTTTCGAGTGCCCAAAAGGTAGTTTTTTTTGTGAAGGACCTCCCAAATAATTGTTGCAAAATTGGACCAAATCAATTTTCTAAAATACTAGGACATGTTTAATGCACAATTGACCAAATGGTTGGGTGTAAAAAGTTTTGATCCACCTCTCGTGAAAAAGACAAATTTCCGCCGATTCAGGTGGAAGCGGGTCAAATTTGAACTGTAGCTGTCTTGTAGTTTTCTATTTATTTTTTCCAAAAATCATTTCTAGGTACATAAGTATCTATTTAATCAGAGAAACACCAAAAAAATCCAAGATTCAACCACTAGCTAGGAACGGTCATTCCCACCGTTTTGACCGCATTTTGAAACGGGCATAAAAATTTCAAAACAAAAATCAAAAAATTGGGAAACCTTCGCATTGTCTCATTATATGTGGCCAAGTTCCCAGGAAAAGTAACATGTAATACGGCAATTATTTTAAAAAAGTGTTCTCAGAAATGAGCTATCACGTGTGGAGATCAATGGCTTTCAAGGCAAATAATCAATCTTATGGCCACATTCATGGCATAGTTTGTTCAAATGATCTCATATTGTGCACATGGGTGCATATTGGAATGGCAAACAATGTTGCCTAAGGAAGTTTTCATTTTCTTTGGACGAAAAAACCATTTTCCATTTTTCGAGTGTCCAAAAGGAGGTTTTTTTTGTGAAGGACCTCCCAAATAATTGTTGCAAAATTGTACCAAATCAATTTTCTAAAATACTAGGACATATTTAATGCACAATTGACCAAATGGTTGGGTGTAAAAAGTTTTGATCCACCTCTCGTGAAAAAGACAAATTTTCGCTGATTCAGATGGAAGCGAGTCAAATTTGAACTGTAGCTGCCTTGTAGTTTGCTATTTATTTTTTTCCAAAAATCATTTCTAGGTACATAAGTATCTATTTAATCAGAGAAACACCAAAAAAATTCCAAGATTCAACCACTAGCTAGGAACGATCATTCCCGCCGTTTTGACCGCATTTTGAAACGGGCATAAAAAATTCAAAAAAAATCAAATAATTGGGAAACCTTCGCATTGTGTCATTATATGTGGCCAAGTACCCAGGAAAAATAACAAACTTGTAATACGGCAATTATTTTAAAAAAGTGTTCTCAGAAACGAGCTATCACGTGTGGAGATCGATGGCTTTCAAGCCAAATGATCAATCTTATGGCCACATTCATGGCATAGTTTGTTCAAATGATCTCATATTGTGCACAGGGTTGCATATTCGAATGGCAAACAATGTTGCCTAAGGAAGTTTTCATTTTCTTTGGACGAAAAAACCATTTTCCATTTTTTGAGTGCCCAAAAGTAGGTTTATTTGTGAAAGACCTCCCAAATAATTGTTGCAAAATTGGACCAAATAAATTTTATAAAATATTAGGACATATTTAATGCACAATTGACAAAATGGTTGGGTGTAAAAAGTTTTGATCCACCTCTCGTGAAAAAGACAAATTTCCACCAATTCAGTTGGAAGCGGGTCAAATTTGAACTGCAACTGCCTCATAGTTTGCTATTTATTTTTTCCAAGAATCATTTCTAGCTACATATGTACCTATATAATCAGAAATACATGGTTTGGTGGCAATACGTCGAGGATTGGGTGGTGGCCGAGAGCCCCAACTCTAGAGCGCGTAAACTCGCATGCCCGCCGCGTGGTCACCGCGTGACCGTGGCGTTGCCATGTGTTCTGGGCGGCCTAGGCATGTCTAGTGGGTTGGGCAGTCACCAGGTAGGTGCTAGGAAGAAAATTACAACATAAGATTCCCACGAGGAGACCGATCGATGCACAAACATGAATTTGCAGCCAAGTGTTTGATTAGCGGTACGGGAAATGTACATAGCTAATGGGCGTGAGTTTTGGCTGAGGATGATCAGTTACTAAGAAGACCGTCTTCACAAATTTTCAGCTCAAAAGGAGGAGCCTAGGTGGTACTTGCTTTGCAAAGTACCACACTGGATACAAATACGAATGTTGAAGCTGGGCTCAAAATAATGAATGGATTGAGCTGGCATTTGGTGGAGGATGGTTATTTGGGCAGAGGAAAGCACCGTAGAAAATGGATACTATTTGGACATGCCAAAGTGGTACTTCCTTCACAAAGTGTTGTTCTGAACAGAATAGGAAAATGAATATTGTTGAATTATTTTTGAACTAGAAAAGGAAGGTTTTTTTACATATTTGACGAAGATATGACCCAAAGAATTTATGAGATTTTTTTGGGAATTTTGGGAATGACAGAAATATAGGTTGCTTCACAACCTGGGGCAACAAAATTGCCACATGGACATGACACATAGGCAAAACTGATGAGGTGGCACCTAGTCATAGCAACCCACCACAATTTACAAGGTTATGACCATCTATATTGGTCGTCATCAGCTAGAAATAAGGCAACGGACTAGTGCTATCTGCTTTATGACCATTTCGTGTAAGGAAATTACGACCTTTCTGACCAAAATGGTCGTTATAGTTTAGGGTTTGGAGCCCCCCGAACAGCTTTTGACCAATTGGTCTGAAATGGTCATAGATCTATGACCAATTCTTCCAGGGTCACTGACAGAAGGTCACTAGTTAACATATTTCTTGTAGTGACTGTATTGTTGTTCTCCACGGGATGGTGCTCTGCGGTATTGTTAATGAGGAGATCCTCACCGCTCTTGGCCACCTGCCGGAGTACCCAACATGCTCTAAGGCTATGTGTTGGTATGGTATCCGCTGTACTGTGAATTTTGCATGACCCATTAAGCCATCCCTCCAATACGGTTCCACGCCCTATAGTGGGCTTTTGCTTCTTTGTAATTGGGTCGAGCAACTTACGAGAGTGCACCCTTTTAGTTCGGACTGGGGGTTTTGTCAGAGCCGGAGGATCCCAAAATTTTGTTTGGGTTTTCCACGCGCTTTCCATCGCATAGTACGTCTGTACTATGGCCGCGAAGTCAGCGAAGTGTGCTATGTCACGGCGACTTATGGCGTTGAGCATTCCCTTGTCCGTGCAATTATTGCAAAAGAATGAAATTGCGTCTTCCTCACGACAGTCCTTAGCCTTGTTCATTACAAGGAGGAATTTGGCCCAATAGTGGTGTACTGTCTCCTGGGGCTCTTGTCTAATGTGGGAAAGATCGTTTATATCTGGGTGGGTGGGCGGATTTAAGTCTGAACCTTGACCCGATCTGAGACCCAGGGGCGGAGGAGCTTCCGATCTTGGCAGTTCGGGCTCCGGGATGTTGCCCAATAGGTCTGGCCCGCTGCCTGATTCTAGGTTCAGGGTTTGGGTGATGTCCTCCCGTAGACGGGTATCCGGCTCGAAGAGCTCGGGAATCCGGACATAGTTTGTCCTCAAGATAGAGGAAGATTCGCCGCATTGCTCCTCCACTACCGCTATATAATGGGTGACCGGCGGGGAGTTAATCTCCCTTTGGTCGGGTTTAAGCCCGATCTGATCATAGTCCGTAGCGGCGATGCGATCCGAGAGCTCGTTCAAGGAAGAGAGCTCTATTGGATCCAACTGCTCGGCGAGTCCCGAGCCGATGTGGAGGCTGTTTTCGATGACCCGAGAAGTCATTGTCGGTGTAGCGGCCGAGCAGGCGGTCATGACGAAACCGCCTAGTCGGAGAGTTTGGCCTACAGCCAGGGCTCCCCCAAAGGTGATGTTGTCCTTGACAACAAGGCAAGCCATCCAGCCTTATGATGACGGCACAGTGGAACTCTCAATGAAAGCACCAATGTCGGTGTCAAAACCGGCGGATCTCGGGTAGGGGGTCCCAAATTGTGCGTCTAAGGCGGATGGTAACAGGAGGCGGGGGACACAATGTTTACCCAGTTTCGGGCCCTCTCGATGGAGGTAATAACCTACTTCCTGCTTGATTGATCTTGATGATATGAGTATTACAAGAGTTGATCTACCACGAGATCATAGAGGCTAAACCCTAGAAGCTAGCCTATGGTATGATTGTTGTTGTTCTACGGACTAAAACCCTCCGGTTTATATAGACACCGGAGGGGGCTAGGGTTGCACAGAGTCGGTTACAAGGGAGGAGATCTACATATCCGTATTGCCAAGCTTGCCTTACACGCCAAGGAGAGTCCCATCCGGACACGGGACGAAGTCTTCAATCTTGTATCTTCATAGTCCAACAGTCCGGCCAAAGGATATAGTCCGGCTGTCCGAGGACCCCCTAATCTAGGACTCCCTCAGTGCACCGTCGTCCGGAGACCTGTTCTGGACGGGAACCCTTTTCCTCCCTAGCGAGCGCAGCCAACCTGTCACGCCAGACGGAGTCAGCGCTGACACGCTGCATGGCGCGGAGGTCGCCTGCGCGGCGAGCCGCCTCGCCGCTCTTGTTGCCGAGGTTCGCCTCTCCGGCGAGCCCGCATCTAACGCGGGCACCGAAGGCCCTGAGAGCCACCTCGCGAGCCTCCTCGATCAGCTCCACGTCACCAGCGAGCCTGCTGTGGACTTGGAGTCTATAGGCTCCACCGACCCGATGCTCGTCGACTCCGACACTGCGTCGCTTGACGCGTTCCCCACCAACGTGGTGGTCTACGATGAGCCGCCTCCTCGCGCGTAGAGCGGCAGAAGTACCTTCATGGAGGTGCTTGTCATCGGTCACAGCGATCACTCTGGCGGAGGTGCTCATGACCCGCTCGATGCGGCACTGCAAGACCTGACGGCGCCCATTCCAGAGGACGCCGACGCCGAGATGCTAGAAGCACGGCGCACCCAGCTAGTCGAGAGTGCCAAGAAGCTGGCCAACCTGAGATGCCTGTCCGAGGCCTACCAGCGCGAGATGGACCGCGCTGTGGGTGGCATGCCGGCTCCTGGTGGGCCTAGCCGCATTGGCACGGTCCAGCAACGCGGCGCGGCCATCGGAAGCCTATTCGGGGTAGATCGCCCCGTCTACGCCACGCCAGCAGAAAACATACGAGCTTCCCAGGCGACAGCAGAAGAGCTGGACAAGTTTGAGGGCGAAGAGCGTTGCCAGATGGCGGAGCGCCTCCAGCGACTCCTCGACGCGGCTGCTGAGCAGCACGAGGCCAGCTGCCGTACTGAGGCCCCCAATCGGCAGAATGACGATCCACCTCCCTGCCGAGATCAAGGCGCGACATCCTGGACACCGACTGGTGGCGTCCGCGGAAGAAGAGACAAGGAGCCGGCCACCAGCCGCAGCCGGACTCGCCTCACCATCGAGCGCGACCAAGACGGCCGCCCAAGAGCAGTAGAACGATGGGATGACTGTCCGCCTCCTCCCCCTCGCCGGGAAAGGCGCGTCTCCCCGCCGCCTGTTGAACACCCGACACTCAGCGACTGCCTTGGCCGCTGAGAAGGAGTCGGAGAGAACGATGCCCGCCACCGGATCGACCGTCTCCACCGATCCCTAGCGCTAGAAGAAGAAGATGAGCTGGGTCCGCCTTGTTTTGGCCCCCGCATTCGAGACGAGCCCTTCCCCAAAGGGTTCACGCTCCCAAGAGACACGCCCAAGTACACCGGCTCCGTGAAGCCGGATGACTGGCTGGTCGACTACTCCACGACCGTCAGCATCGCGAACGGCAACAAGCGCGTTGCCGTGAAGTATGTTCCGCTCATGCTCCAGGGCACGGCCTGGACATGGCTGAACAACCTGAAGCCCTGCAGCATCAACAGCTGGATCGATTTCACCAAAGCCTTCATCCGCAACTTCACTAGCACATACAAGCGGCCGCCCAAGCCTCGGCAGCTCTCCTTGTGTGTCCAAGGCCCCAACGAGTTGACTCGTGACTACCTCAGGCGCTGGGCCGAGCTCCGCAACTCTTGCGAAGGTGTGCACGAGGTGCAGGCCATCGAGTACTTCATCGCCGGGTGCTGAGAGGGCACCCTTCTCAAGCACAGGCTTCTCTGCGATGAGCTGGCGATCCTCGACGAGCTGCTGATCATAGCAGATAAATATGCCACGGCCGACTCCTACATGAAGGCAGAGATCCAAGTTGATGCGTCTGGGAAAGTGGCTCCTCCAGCTCCCCGGGCCCCGGCTAGTGACACCAGTCGGCGTCAGCAACCCAAAAACAACAAACGCAAGGCCACGCAGTCGGCTTCTACAAGCCGGCAGGTGGCGACAGTCGAATACCAGCAGCCGGAAGGGAAGCCTCTATCCAAGCGCCAGAAGGGCGACAAGCCCAATTGGCTGCCCGCTTTCTCATATGAGCAGACCCTTGATGCGCCCTGCAAGTTCCACAGTGGTGCGAAGCCTCCCAACCACACCACTTGAAAGTGCCATTGGCTCACCAGGATCGCCAAGGGTGACGGCCTTCTGCCCCCTCCGCCTGCTGGGCAGCCGCCTCCTCCTCCCCCCAGCAGCCGGCGATTCGACCAGTCGGAGCCATACAAGACGAGTATCCTGAAGAGTACGGAGCTTATGTTGTGTTCACCAGCGTGGCCAACGATAAGCAGAGCAGACGGCAACGACAGCAAGAAGTGAATGCGGTGGCATCAGAGACCCCCGAGTTCATGCATTGATCCGAGAAGCCCATCAGCTGGAGCAGAGCCGACCACCCGGAAGTAATGCCCAATCCCGGCTCCTATGCCCTGGTTCTGGATGCCACTTTTGCCACAGAGAGACGAGCCGCTCGTTTTTCCTGAGTTCTGATAGATGGCGGCAGCAACATCTACATCCGGTACAAGGATACCATGGAGAAGTTAGGAATCAAACAAAGGCAGCATCAGCCCAGCCGGACTGTATTCCATGGCATAGTTCCTGGCCTTTCCTGCTCACCAATCGGCAAGATCCAGATAGACATCCTCTTTGGAGACAAAGATCACTTCCGCCGAGAGCCAGTCTGGTTTGAGGTGGTGGACCTTGAGAGCCCATACCATATGCTACTTGGCCAGCCTACTCTGGCCAAGTTCATGGCGGTCCCCCACTACGCTTACCTCAAGATGAAGATGCCGAGTTCCAAGGGAATTCTGACCATAGTAGGGGATTACAAGAAGTCGTCCACTTGCGCAGCAGATAGCAGCCGGCTGGCCGAGTCTGTTGTGATCGCGGCCGAGAAGCGGCTCCTTGACCGAGTTGTGGCAATGGCAGGCAAGCAGGCGGAAATGTCACCCAACCCCAAGGAGTCAGAAGCCGAGGGCTCGTTCAAGCCGGCCAAAGAGACAAAGAAGATACCCTTGGACCCAGAGCACCCGGAGAGGTACGTTGTCATAGGTGCAAACCTTGACAGCAAATAGGAAGGCGAGCTCGTCGATTTCCTCCGTGAGAATCGGGACATCTTTGCATGGTCACCTAAAGACATGCCGGGTGTTCCGACGGATTTCGCCGAGCACAAGTTACATGTCCGGTCCAATGCCAAGCCAGTCAGGCATCCCTTGCGCCGCCTGTCAGAAGAGAAGAGAAGAGTCATTGGAGAAGAGATAGCCCGGCTACTGGCAGCCGGCTTCATCATGGAAGTGTTCTTTCCAGAGTTGCTGGCCAGCCTAGTCCTTGTGCTGAAGAAAAACAAGCAGTGGCGCATGTGTATTGATTACACCAGCCTCAACAAAGTCTGCCACAAAGACCCATTTGCTTTGCCAAGAATTGACCAAGTGATAGACTCCACAACTAGATGTGAGCTGTTGAGTTTTTTGGACGCATACTCAGGGTATCACCAGATCAAGCTGAACCCGACCGACAGGCTGAAGACCGCCTTCATCACACCATTTGGAGCCTTCTGCTACTTGACCATGATGTTCGGCTTGAGGAATGCCGGCGCCACGTTTCAACGTTGCATGCAGAAGTGCCTCCTCAAGCAACTCGGCAGGAACGCCCACGTTTACGTGGACGATGTTGTGGTGAAGACGGAGAAGCGTGGAACGCTGCTAGAAGACCTCAAGGAGACCTTTGAGAACTTGCGCCGATTTCAAATCAAGATCAACCCGGAGAAATGCGTCTTCGGAGTACCAGCCGGCCAGCTTCTTGGCTTCCTGGTCTCAGAGCGCGGCATAGAGTGCAACCCTGTGAAGATCAAGGCCATCGAGAGGATGGAAGTGCCCACCCGACTGCTCGACGTACAGAAGTTCGCCGACTGCTTAGCGTCCATCAGCCGTTTCATTAGTCGGCTGGGAGAGAAGGTTCTTCCCCTATACCAGCTTATGAAGAAGACCACTTTTTTCGAGTGGAACGACAAGGCAGATGAAACTTTTCTCCAGCTCAAGAAGATGTTGACTACTCCACCTGTTCTGGCGGCTCTGACTCCTAAGGAGCCCATGCTCCTCTACATCGCCGCCACCAGCCAGGTGGTCAGCACAGTCATAGTGGTAGAGCGCGAGGAAGGCAAGGCACTACCCGTCCAGAGACCGGTGTATTACCTGAGTGAAGTGCTGTTAGCCTCCAAGCAAAACTACCCCCACTATCAGAAGATGTGCTACGGCGTGCACTTTGCCGCCAAGAAATTGAAGTTGTATTTTCAAGAGCACCCAATCACTATTGTCTGCACTGCTCCGCTTGCCGAGATCAATGGAAGTCGGGATGCCTCGGGCCGAGTGGCTAAATGGGCCATAGAGTTGGCCCCCTACACCATCTACTACCAGCCCCGCACCGCCATCAAGTCACAAGCACTGGTCGACTTCCTCGTCGACTGGGCCGAGACCCAGTACCTGCCGCCAGCGCCGGACTCCACCCATTGGCAGATGCATTTCGATGGTTCCAAAATGCGCACCGGTTTGGGAGCCGGCATCGTCCTCACCTCTCCCAAAGGAGACAAGCTCAGATATGTGCTGCAAATCCATTTTGCCGCCTATAACAACGTTGCTGAATACGAAGCACTTATTCACGGACTTCGGCTTGCCAAAGAACTCGGCATTCGCCGGATCCTGTGCTATGGTGACTCTGACTTGGTGGTCCAGCAGTCGTCGAGTGATTGGGACACCAAAGATGCAAACATGGTGAGCTACCGCTTCCTCGTACAACAACTAAGTGGATACTTTGAAGGGTGCGAGTTCCTCCATGTGCCAAGAAATGACAATGAGCAAGCAGATGCCTTGGCACGAATCGGCTCCACCTGGCAAGCAATACCAACCGGCATCGCCCTGCAACGCCTCCTCAAGCCGTCTGTCAAGCCATCGCCAGAGTCGGATTCCATCTTCGTGCCGGCTCCTCCTGAAGCAGTCAAATCCTACTTGAGAGCCCCAGCAGCCGGCACGGGAATTCCAGCAGGCGGCCCGAGGGCCGCGGCAGTCGCACCTGGCCCGGGGACTTCAGTACCCAGCCCGGGGACTGCAGCGGTCAGCCCAGAGACTTCAGAGCTCGGCCCGAGGACTGCAGCAGTCGGCCCGGAGACTTCATCGACTCAGCAAGCTGCAGCTGATTCCAACCCGCCGCCTCTCGGCCCAACCGCCCTTGTGCAAGTAGCAGTCCTAGCAATCGAAGCAATTGCAACACCTTCATGGGCCAAGCCCATCCTCAGCTTCCTGGTGAACAAAGAGCTGCCAACTGATCAGATCTCGGCCCGGCAAGTGCAACGCCGGGCAGCAGCATACACTATAGTCAACAGAGAGCTCGTGAGGCGCAGTGTCACTGGTGTTTACCAGCGCTGCGTAGAGCCAGAGCAAGGCCAAGCAATCCTCAAGGATATTCATCAAGGCAAGTGTGGTCATCACGCGACTTCAAGAGCACTCGTGGCCAAATCTTTTCGCCATGGTTTTTTTGGCCGACTGCTTTAGAAGACGCCAAAGACTTGGTCCAGAAATGCAAAGGGTGCCAGAAGTTCCGCTCCAAGCCACATCAGCCGGCTTCTGCACTCAAGACTATCCCCATCGCCTGGCCCTTTGCTGTCTGGGGCCAGGACATGGTGGGACCATTCAAAACAGCACAAGGTGGCATGACTCATCTGCTTGTCGCAGTGGACAAGTTCACCAAGTGGATAGAAGCAAAACCAATCAAGAAATTGAATGGTCCGACTGCTGTGACTTTCATCTCTGACATCACCATCCGGTATGGCATACCGCACAGCATCATCACTGACAATGGCACGAACTTTGCCAAAGGCGCCTTGGCCCGTTTCTGCGCGACGCAGGGCATCCGACTGGACTTAGCGTCCGTTGCCTATCCGCAGTCAAACGGCCAGGTGGAGCGAGCAAACGACCTCATTTTGTCCGGCATCAAGCCCCGACTGGTCGAGCCTCTGGAGCGTTCAGCCGGCTGCTGGCTCGACAAGCTGCCAGCCGTCCTCTGGAGCCTGCGCACAACTCCGAACAAGTCAACCGGCTTCACGCCTTTCTTCCTCGTCTACGGTGCCGAAGCCGTCATCCCGACAAACATAGAATTCGACTCTCCTCGAGTCACCATGTACACCGAAGAGGAGGCAGAAGAAGCGCGACAAGACGGCGTCGATCTGCTGGAAGAGGGCCGGCTGTTGGCACTCAGCCGGTCCAGCATCTACCAACAGAGCCTACGCCGATACTACAACCGGAAGGTCAAGCCGAGATCTTTCCAAGAGGGAGACCTTGTGCTCCGGCTGATCCAGTGAACAGCCGGCCAGCACAAGCTCTCAGCGCCTTGGGAAGGCCCCTTCATTGTCAGCAAGGTGTTGGGCAACGACTCCTACTACCTGATCGAGGCTCAGAAGCCTCGAGCGCGCAAGAGGGACGACTCCGGCAAGGAGACGCAGCGGCCATGGAATGCAAATCTCCTCCGAAGATTTTACAGTTAATGCAGTATGTACCACGCTACCTTTTGTATTAAAGTACGAAGACTCCGGGTCCCCCGAGAAGAACTCGGGGAGTGCCCTCTTTTATCTATATGATAAGAATTATGCCTATGAATGTGTCATTTTCTTTATGCCACTTGGCACCGGGTCCGACTAGTCGGCCCAGGGACTCGCCGCCTTGTACTATGAAATGCTTCCTGCAGCCGGACAAGTAATGTGTTGGCACTTAAGCCGTCTCCTGCCAGAAGCCGCAGCTTGCAGAGCGACTGTCTGGTGGGCAGGAGTACGGCAGAAAGGGTGCCCACATGAAAAATGGCTAAGGACCCAATGCATCTGCATAGTTCAAGCCGATTTCCCGCCTCTACGACCGACTGTTGAGCAGCCGGCCGGCCGGCTTCTACTTAACTTGCTAAAACGTTCTAAATCGGCTAAGTACTTGCCTTCCCGAAAGTAGCTAAGTACTTGACACAGCCACAGTCCGCAGAGCGGCTGTTCGGCTGGCAAGACGGCAACTAAGGGAGGGCGGCCAAGGAAAAAGCCAAAAGAGTAGAAAGCAAGGAAAGATAGAACTCGGAAAAATATTTTACATAGCAAAAGGCCATTGGCCGATATTCAACGGAAGTTTGAGATACACCCCACGGGTGGAATTGTGCAAAACTAACAAGTTCGTCGAGATTGATAGGCAGGTAAAGCAAAAAATAAACTGGCGGCCTAGGGAGCGGCAGACGCGTTCGGTGGCTCGGAGGAGTCGGTGGCGCCGGTTGGTGGAGCGGCCGGCTGGTCAGTCTCCGCTTGGTCGCCTCCAGTGGTAGCCGGCTCGCTTGGGCGTGGCTCATTGTTGGAGGCGCGGTCGAGCTGAGGCTGGCTGTTCGCTCCGACCTCTGGCGCCTCCTCTTCGCCTTCCTCCTCCTCCTCGCCTTCTTCCTAGCCGTTGGAGCCGATCACCTCGGCCGAGTCCTTGCTGTCCTCCGGGTTCAGCCCGAACCATTCTGGTGGCGCCTCGGCGCCGTTCTCAACCCGCTCCGGGACGAAGACGCTGGTGTCAGTGTACTCGGCGATTGCCGCCGCGTGCTTGACAAGGTCATCTTCCACGACCGCCAACTCCTCCTGAGACTCCAGCGGAAACGTGGCCAGCTAGGCTAGACTTAGCCCAGGGTTCCACGCCTTGACGAATTCCAAGGCCCGGCGCGCTCAAGCCCGGGCCGAGGAGCCCTTCTAGGCCTCAAGACGGCCGGCCGCCACCTCCAGCCAGTCGGCAGTCTGACTGAGAGTGCGCGGCGCCGGCATGTCCGGCCACAGAGCGGCGATCCCCTGGGCGCCGACACGCTGAAGACGGCGCAGCATCCCGTGAGCTGGCCGAAGACGGGCCTTGATGCTCAGGAGCTGCTCGCTAAGGGTTCGGGGGGCGTCGGCAGCGATCTGCGTGACTTCCGCCCTACGTCCTTCGCGATCAGCTTCAATGGCCTGATTGGCGGCGTCAGAGTGACCAGGGAAGAAGTCTGCCAAGACAAAAAGCAAAGAGCCAAAGTCAGAAACAAGAGGCCAGCTCGACCAGCAGCCGGCAGCTCAAAGAAGGAAAAAGAGGGAAGCTCACCATCAACTATGTCTTCAATCTCGTGAAAGCCGGAAGTCAACATCGCCTCCTTGTCGGTCCAGGCGGAGCGTTCAGTAGCGAACTCAGCAAGGAGGCTGGTCTCCTTGTCCTCCGCCTCCTTCTGGGCCTTCTTGAGAAGCCCCGCCTGCTCCGCTAGTTGCGCGACCAGCCGGTCACGCTCTCCAGCCAGCTTGCCGCACTCCTCCTCCTTAGCGTGCAGCACGGTGTTGGCTTCGCCCAGCTGCTGCTGCAAGACGGCGTTGGCCTCTGCAAAAGAAAAGAAGAAGGGAAATGCGTTGGTAACCAGCAAAAAGAAGAACAATTGCCGGGGAGATCCGGCCCGACTGCTCAGCAGTCGGCCCGAATCTCGGGGACTACAGCCCGCGGGTGCGCCAGTGCGCCCCCGCAGAGAAAGAAGAGGACTTACTTCGGCTCTCTGACAAGTCGGCAACACGTTGATCCAACTCCTGGACTTTGGAGTTGAAGGCGGCCGCACGGAGGTTATGATAATCCTGCAGCAAGGATATGAGCGCTCAAAGCCTGCTAATTAAAGTTCCGAGCTGCCTGCTCAGCAGCCGGCCCGGAACTCGGGGACTACACCCAGTGGGTGCACTGACGCGCCCTCACGAAGCAATACAAGAGTTAAAAACAAAGAACTAAGAAGTTTACTCGGATGGCCTCTCGCGATTCCAGGAACGTCTTGTTGCAGTGCTTGATAGCGTCGGCCTCGGCGCGGAGTTTGGCATGAACATCCAGGATCGCCTTGTTCAGAGGGCCCGTCCCGCCTCCCCGCACCCATCCAGTGGGCGCGGCGCTGGTCACCTCGGTGTCCGGGATCGAGGAGCTTGCGGCGCCGGTCTCTAGTGGGCGTGGCGCCGAAGCCGCCTTTGCAAGTCGGCGGCGCGTCGGTGTACAGACCTCAGGAGTCGGGCCCGTCACCACCTCGCGTCCGGTTGGCGGCACCGGTGGGTCCGCCGGCTGCTCGCCTTGCGCGCTCCCGGACGGCGGTGGTGGAGGCACAATCACGTCCGGCATGGCGACGTCGCTGCCGTCCCTCTTCATGATCGGGTGCTCGTCGCCGATTCCCCAATCTGCGCCACAAACTCCAGTGGTGGCGGCGCGGAGTTCAGGGCGGTAATGAATATCGCCGACTGGCGGTGCGCGGCTTCCTCGGCCTGATTCTTCGCCGCGTCGGCTACCTTGGCCTCCGCTAGTTTCTTCAGGGCGGCGGCCTCCGCCTTCTCCGCTTCCGCCTTCTCCAGGCGGGCAGCTTCCTGCTCCTCGTGCGCTTCCCGCGCGTTCCGCTCCGTCGCTTCCCGGAGGTCGGCGGCCGGATCAATCCGCCGAGCGGTGGTGGAAGTCCCCGCCGACCCCACGATGGAGGCGGCGGCCGACTTCTCAAGAGAAAGCGGAGCCTTAGATCAAAGGAAACAAAACAAAGAAACTCAGACGAGATCGGCAAGGAAGGAGAAAGTACGAGATGATGGCGGTACTTACGCGGAAACCAGCTGCGGCTCCTTCACCGCCTTGCAGAAGCGGATGGCCTTCGCGGCCGCTTCATCCCGCTTGGTCGCCTCGGCCGAGCCCTTGGGCTTCTTCGGCCGGCAGCCGAACAAGCTCGGCGCGGCCCTGCGTTTTTTCACGCCACCTTGGGCATCCGGCGCGGCACACGAGCTCGTGCCTGGCTGGCCGGACCCTGGCTTGTGGCGCGGGGCGACTTCCCCCGCTTCATCGTCGGGCCAGTCCTCGAGGCTGGCTCCGAGCCTCGAGCTGCCTACTTCGCCGCCTCCTCCCTCGGCGTCGTCCTCCAAGGCCGCCGCCCCCATGTCGGGGTCATCGACATCGCTCTCCGCTCGGTCGGGGAGGAATTGGCGCTCTGGCCCCGCAGCACCGGCTGCCAGCTGGAGGAGGGGGCTCTGTTCAAAGGCCGATTGGTCAGGTTGGACAGGCCGAACTCGGCAACAAGAAGGATAGAGAAAAAGAAAGATAACTTACCATAGGCAGGGGGTCGGCGCGTGAGTACGGCTCCTTGCCAAACCACCACTCCTCCGTGAGCTCGCAGTTCGCAAGATAGTTCACCATGTGAGCTACCTCTGCGTGAGGCATCTCTTTGGTGCACAGCCGGCTTGGGTCCCGATGCCCGCTCATCTGACAGATCATATGAGGGCGGCCCTAGAGCAGGAGCACTCGGCGCGCAACGAAGGTGGACATCAAGTCGGGCCGGTCAGGCCCTCCGACTGTGTCAACACTCGGAGCCGCGCGATGGCGGCGGCTCCAGAAGGCGACAACGTCTTGGCCCAGTACGACCAGTTGGGCCGCCTCCCAACCGGCGGGTCGGCTTCGTAAGCAGGCAAGTTGACCCAGTCGCCCTCCGGGAAGACGCTCTTCACGTAGAATTACGACCGCTACCACATCTTCACCAACTTGATCAGCGGGATGGGAGGAAATGGATTTTCGGCTGCCGGCCTCCACACCGCAATAAACGCACCGCATTGAGCCGGCACGCCCGCGACGAGGGTGCCGAGCTTGATGTAGGAGAACTCCCCCCAGAGCTCGATGGTGGGGAGGACGCCGAGGAAGCCTTCGCACAGAGTGACGAAGGCGGACATTAGCACCACCGTGTTCGGGGTGAGGTGGTGCGGCTGAAGACCGTAGAACTCGAGGAAGGATCGGAAGAAGTTGCTTGCCGGCAGGCCGAGGCCGCGCAGGTAGTGCGAGCGGAAGACGACCCGCTCGCCCTCCTCCGGCGTCGGCGAGATCTCCCTCTTCGGCGCGAGGCGGACCTTCACGTAATCTTTTCCGGGCAGCCGCCGCGTCTGGCGGAGGAAGTCGATGTGGTCGTCGTGAACTTTTGAGCCGTCCCACGCTCCGGAGCGTGCCATGGGGGGGCGTGGGATTGGAAGATGAGCTCAATGGAGACGAGCACCACAGCGCTCAGCATGGCTTGGAGGCACTACGACGAGAGGAAGAAGAAGGAGGAAAGAATGGGGAGGAGGGGCGCGCGTGCTCCCCCTCCTCCCCCTACTTATAGGCCTACGGGCTGCGAAGCCGAGGGGGCGATCGTGGGATTTACTGCGCCCATGACCCCACGCCCCCATGTTTATCGCGCGAGTTACTGCGCGCAGTAACTCCGCGGGAAAACTCAACTGCCCACCTCGGCCGCAGCGGATCCGCTCGCATGCCGAGGCGTGGTAGTGGCGGGCCCCGCCAGCAGGCGTGTCCCATCACGAGTGTGGGTTCGCAGACTGGCCAGGCCGCTCGGCGCCACGTGACATGCCCACAACGGGCGGCGGCCTGGAGGCTTACCTAGCACGCCACTTGGTTCCCGCCGACGCGTTCGAAGTTTGGATAAGTCAGGCTGGACGAGGCCGACTCCCGCCAGTTGGCTCGGCAGAAGTCGGATGAAGCTCCACCTCAAGCACTCGGAGAAAGAAACTGCTGAGGCTCCTCGGCTGCTCAGCCGTGACACGTCACCAGCTTCGGGGACTACTGTCGGAGTAATGGGCCACGGGTAGGCTAACCCGAGACCCAGAACCTTTCAGGACAACGGGGCTGACAGCGCCCCTCGAGGCGTCAAGACGAGGTGCTGCCTTCTAGTGGCCGACTGGAGGAATAGCCGGCTGCCCATAGACGGCCGAGTTCCAGAAGCCGGCATCAAGACAAGCCGACTCCTAGTGGGCGGCTTCCAGAGAAGCCGGCCCTAGCAGTCGGCCCATGGCGCCTACGAAGCCTGCGCCCTCATCAAGAAAGACAAGATGGGGAGTGGCTACAGTATAGCCCATCCCTCCCAAATCCAGGGATGGGCGTGGCCACAGTGCACTGTACCAGCAGAGATCTTCACCCGGCGCAGCACTGTTGCCACTCCACCCCTGACGTCACCAAAGCAGGCGGAGCCCTGCTCCCACGACGGCCTGTTGGTACGGCCCAAGGACGACGGGCCCCACCGATCAGCGAGAGCCCGGAAGACGGCTAGTGCCCCACCAGTCGGATCCGAGGGAGGTCGGCCCCCAGCATTCGGCCCACCCCTTCCTCGGGATCCACGCGCCATTAACCAGACAAGACACAAGCGGCGGGGCTGTAGCCACGCTCCCTTGATCGAGCTTGCGTCATTACCATCACGGCTACAGTGATCAGCAGCCGGCAAGACCCGTGAGCGGCGGGGGCGGCCTGTCGGCTCCATACCAGACTAGTCGGCGGGGCCCTCCAGGCGGCGGGCCCCAGCAGCCGGCGAAGAAGCCGGCCACCAGAGAGACTGACCGGCGGGTCCTACACCCGGCCGGATTACTATTGTACCCCTGGGCGGTAGGCCTATATAAACCCCCCAGGGCACCCATGCAAAGGGTTCCCAACCTGTTAGAACTAGACCGATCCATAGAGAGAGGAGAGGGCTAGCCTTGCTTTCTTCCACCTCTAGCAAACAGCTCGAGGAGCACCATTGTACTCACTAGTGCCTTAGTGATCATGCGGAGACCCCGCAGAGCAGGACTAGGGGCGTTATCTCCTAGGAGAGCCCCGAACATGGGTAAAGTGCGCCGGCGTTCGTGTCTACGCCTCATCCCGCTTCCAGGCACCGGCGACGTTCTACTTGCTCCCACCATGATAAACCATCCATTGGCATATGTCGCACCCAACCCCCGACAATTTAGTTTTCATTTTTCTTTTATGCACCATGCTGGTATGAGATAGTCCATGTTTGATTTATAGAATGCTCATTGCACTTCACTTATATCTTTTGAGTATGGCTTTATAGAATGCTTCATGTGCTTCACTTATATCATTTGAAGTTTGGATTGCCTGTTTCTCTTCACATAAGAAACCGTTGTTTGAAGAATGCTCTTTTGCTTCACTTATATTTGTTAGAGCATGATCTTTTGTAGAAAAAATTAAACTCTCATGCTTCACTTATATCTATTTAGAGAGTCAAAAGGAATTGGTCATTTGCATGGTTAGTCATAAAATCCTACATACAACTTATGGATCACTGAATATGATATGTTTGATTCCTTGCAATAGTTTTGCAATATAGAGATGATAATATGTGGGAGGTACTAGTAAACGGTTGTGGTTAGTAAGAATATTGGTGTTAAGGTTTGTGATTCCCGAAGCATGCACGTATAGTCTCTCGTTATGCTATGATGTTGGAGCATGATTTATTATTGATTGTCTTCCTTATGAGTGGCGGTCGGGGACGAGCGATGGTCTTTTCCTACCAATCTATCCCCCTAGGGGCATGTGTAGTAGTACTTTGCTTCGAGGGATAATAAACTTTTGCAATAAGTATATGAGTTCTTTATGACTAATGTGAGTCCATGGATTATACGCACTCTTACCTTTCCGCAATTTGCTAGCCTCTACGGTACCGTGCATTGACCTTTCTCACATCGAGACGTGGTGCAAACTTCGCAGGTGCATCCAAACCCCGTGATATGGTACGCTCTATGACACACAAGCCTTATTATATCTTCCTCAAAACAGCCACCATACCTACCTATTATAGCTTTTCCATGGCCATTCTGAGATATATTGCCATGCAACTTCCACCGCTTCCGTTTGATGACTTGAGCATTCATTGTCATATTGCTTTGCATGATCATATAGCTGACATAGTAGTTGTGGCTCAGCCACGGTTCATCATTTTTCATACATGTTACGCTAGATCATTGCACATCCTGGTACATTGCCAGAGGCATTCATATAGAGTCATATTTTGTCATAGGTATCGAGTTGTAATTTTTATTTCTTTTGAGTTATAAGTAAATAGAAGTGTGATGATCATCATTATTCATTTTTAGAGCAGTGCCCCAGTGAGGAAAGGATGATGGAGACTATGATTCCCCCACAAGTCGGGATGAGACTCCGGACAATGAGAGAAAAAAAAGAAAAAAAGGAAAAAAAGAAGAAAAAAAGAAAGGAAGAAAAAAAGAAAAAAATAAACAAAGAGAGAAGGGGCATTGTTAGTATCCTTTACCACACTTGTGCTTCAAAGTAGCACCATGTTTTTCATTTGGAGAGTCTCCCATGTTGTCACTTTCATATACTAGTGGGAATATTTCATTATAGGATTAGATGCACACCCACATAGTTTTCATATTGAGCTTCCATACACTTATAGCTCTTAGTGCATTCGTTGCATGGAAATCCCTACTCCTCACGTTGACATCGATTGATGGGCATCTCCATAGCCCGTTGGTTAGCCGCGTCGATGTGAGACTTTCTTACTTTTTCGTCTTCTTTATATTTACCCCTATCATCATACTCTATTCCACCTATAGTGCTATATCCATGGCTTGCTCTCATGTATTTGCATGAGGGTTGAAAAAGCTGAAGCGCGTTAAAAAGTATGAACCTATTGCTCGGCTTGTCATCGGGGTTGTGCATGATAAATACTTTGTGTTAAGAAGACAGAGCATGACAAGACTACATGATTTTGTAGCAATAGCTTTCTTTAGCGTTGATATTTTGAAAGACATGATTGTTTGTTGGGATGCCTGAGTATTGATGTCTTTATGTCAAATTATAGACTATTGCTTTGAATCACTTATGTCTTAATATTCATGCCATGATTAGATATATGATTAAGTTTATGCTAGGTAGCATTCCACATCAAAAATTATCTTTTTTTATCATTTACCTGCTCGAGGATGAGCAGGAATTCAGCTTGGGGATGCTGATACGTCTCCGTCGTATCTATAATTTTTGATTGTTTCATGCCAATATTATACAAGTTTTACATACTTTTGGCAACTTTTCATACGATTTATTGGACTAACCTATTGATCCAGTGCCAAGTGCTAGTTCCTGTTTTCTGCATGTTTTTTGTATCGCGGAGTATCCATATCAAACGAAGTCCAAATGCAATAAAATTTCACGGAGAATTATTTTGGAATATATGTGATTTTTGGGAGTTGGAATCACTGCAAATAGAGGCCCGTGGTGGGCACAACCCACCAGGGCGCGCTAAAGGAGCCAGGCGTGCCGTGGTGGGTTGTGCTCACCTCGTACGTCGGTTGGACCTCTACTTAGGGGGCAAGGAAGCTTATATCCAGAAAAAAATCGTGTTAAAATCTCAGCGCAATCGGAGTTACGGATCTCCGGGAATATAAGAAATGGTTTTCGGCCAGATCTGGGGAGCGCGAAATAGAAGAGAACAGAGAGGGAGATCCAATCTCGGAGGGGCTCCCACCCCTCCGTGGCCATGGAGACCAAGTACCAAAGGGGGAACTCCCCTCCCATCAAGGGGGACGCCAAGGAAGAAGAAGAAGGAGGGGGGCTCTCTCCCCCTCGCTTCTGGTGGCGCCGGAGTGCCATCGGGGGCAACGATCGGGACGATGATCTACATCAACAATCTTGCTACCGTCAACACCAACTTTCTCCCCCTCTATGCAGCGGTGTAACATCTCTTCTCCCTTTTTTAATCTCTACTTAAACATGGTGCTCAACTCCATATATTATTTCCCAATGATCTATGGTTATCCTATGATGTTTGAGTAGATCCGTTTTGTCTTGTGGGTTAATCGTGATCTTATTTGGTATGATTGTACATTTTATTTAGGGTGCTGTCCTACCGTGCCCTCCATTCTCACGCAAACGTGAGGGGGCCCCGCTGTAGGGTGTTGCAATATGTTCATGGTTCGCTTACGGTGGGTTGCAAGAGTGACAAACACTTAAACCCGAGTAGGTGGGGTATGATGTATGGGAATAAAGAGGACTTGATACTTAATGCTATGGTTGGGTTTCATGACCTTAATGATCTTTAGTAGTTGCGTTTGCTTGCTAGAGTTCCAATCATAAGTGCATATGATCCAAGTAGAGAAAGTATGTTAGCTCATGCCTCTCCCTCACATAAAGTTGCAAGAATGATTACCGATACTTGTTATCGATTGCCTAGGGACAAATAACTTTCTTGTTGACACAAGCCCTTTTACTAAACACCTAACTTTTATTATCTTGCAAAGTACTTCTAGTTTTATTCTTGCAAAGTAGTTCTAGCATCACACCTACAAACTAGTTTCATACTTGTTTTCGGTAAAGCAGACGTCAAGTGTGCGTAGAGTTGTATCGGTGGTCGATAGAACTTGAGGGAATATTTGTTCTACCTTTAGCTCCTCGTTGGGTTCGACACTCTTATTTATCGAAAAAGGCTACAAACGATCCCCTATACTTGTGGGTTATCAGTTTGATGTAATGGTTTGGTCAATTTGGTACGTGCAAATGAGCATCAAATGACCGCCATCAGCTGAACGAGCGATAAACCACCACCCATCGGCTGGTATGATTCCAGGTCCTGGAATCATGAAGGCCAGCACATTTGCATCTGCTGCAACAATTCAAATTGGAGACCAAAAGGACAAAAATAAACAATCATGTTCAGAGTATGTGTGGAATTAAGATTATTATAACAGTGACACATATCATAGACAGAGAATTGCAATGCCATGGTCATAATTATACCCCAAGTTAAAAAAAATAAGCCAATGGCTTTCATATTCTAGCAATATATCATGGTTCAAACATCATGTAACAATGAGAGGAAAACAACTATGACAGGGCCTACTCATATTCTACCATAGCGCTTACTACTGTTCTCATATCAACTCTAAGCAATAACATGCGTTGTTATAAAAATCTTGGAAATGAGAGTAACATATAGCAATCATGAGGTTATACTCATAATATCTATTCTAAAAATCATTAGATGCCAATTGTTCTCATATAACCTCTAACAATAACATGTGTGGTCATAAAAATCTAGGAAATGAGAGGAACATATAGCAATGATGTGGTTATAAACATACTATCTATTCTAAATTTGTAACAATGAACAAGCAGTCGTATTCATAAGGTAAAGATGAGATGAGATAGAACAATTACACGACAATAGATTCCACCAGTATAGGCAGCCAATATGTGTGTCGGCCGCGTAAACGATGCCATCGTGCACTATACCATCAGACAGAAATGTTGGCTAAAGAGGATTAATGATGAGCCATAACCATGTATGGCGACTGGATTCCAGATAGACTAATCCCATGTTGAACAAGGCAATGAGCTTGTGATCCATGTAGTCTTATGGTGGTGCGGGCACTTCGCATATTACAATCTTCAGCAAACAGAGGTCGAGCCAAAAGCTCGATGCGTCTCGTGCGTAGTAGGCAGGAGTGTCCAGCGGGCCGCGAGGCTCGATGGCGGCGGTATCCAACGATGGAACGGTGATCTCTCACTGGGTGTAGATATCTATGAGATGCCACGGACTACCGGATTGGTGGATGAGGACGATCTAGTTGGCCTTCATGCCCGCCCAGTAGTGGCCGCGCATGAAGGACAGGTGGATGGGTAGTGGTAGCATGTCGAGGGGCACCACGACAACCTCCGTAGGATCGTCAAGTCGGTGTTTGGGCCACCTGCGAGGATCGGGCATCAGCAAGCAGGGTGTCTTGGAAAGAGCCGACCGGTTGCAGATGAGTAGACGGTACAAAGACACCGAGCATGCGGCTAGATGGACAATGCTCAGCAGGTCCATATGATTACAGATCTGCTCCAAGAGAACATCAAGGAGGGAATTCCAATCGCGGCTCTGCGTGTCAGTCAGTTCTGCCATAGGGTTTTTCAGGGCGCTGAGTGATTGGGGTTTTCGGTGCCTGTGAGCTAGCGGGGAAGTGGATTCGGGCGGGCAAGCAAAGAAGATGGTGTGTGTGGCCGAGCAGTGAGCGGGGGGATATGGTACGCGCGATCTACCAAGGAAGATGGCGCGGGTGCGTGGGCGAGCAGTGAGCGGGGGAAAATGGTGTGCGGCCGACGATGGGGAAGAGAGGAGGAAGAATAAGATAGGAGGAAGAAGAGTGAAAGACGGGGAAGAAAGTGCATTAAATCTCAATTCTACTAGTACTACTACCAGGATATACTGTCCTTCGGAGCGTAAATAGTTACGCCGATGACATGTGGGTCTACCTCAAGAGGGCCCATATGGCAGCTAATGGAGGAGAGAGGTGCGTAGGCGTATTTCCGGAAGAGTGCTCCACTGGCAAACATGATGGCAGTACTAGGTAAGGCTGATTTAGTAACACCAACACGTTGGTTCAGCTTATTAAATTAAGTGTCCCATCTGCTACAGCGTATATTGTCACTTCACTGTGAAGACTAGTTGAATAGTTCTCTCTGACGAAGATGGGGAATAATGGATCGTGAAGACTTCCTATCTACAGTATCCCTTTGCCTGCACGCTCATCCTATCCAACAAGATGAAACATTGGCCAAGGCACCCGGTGCCAATAATGTAGGAGTACTAGTACTACCTCCTTTCCGGTTTATAGGGCTCAATTCAAAAATCTCATCAACCAAGGTAGATGATGAGTGGTGGAATAATTTTTGTAGTTTGCAAAAACACTCAATTAATGCACTCATTTCCTCAAAAAATTATGTTTACCAATGCATTAATTTTGTGTCAATCTTTGACCATCTACTCCCTCCATCCAGGTGAATAAGTCATCTTTGGTTGTGCACCGTGACCAAGGAGGAAAAAACAAGAGAACTTAATGTTTACTCCCTCCTTTCCTGTTTATAGGGCTTATCTCAAAATTTTAGATTTCCCATTTTATAAGTCTCAATTTGATTGTTTCCCGTCACATGTTCAGATTTCAAGGTGCATTACATCATTGCATGCGATGATTAAGAGAAAGTTGACCAATGCATGTACTTTATTCATGCATGCATTGCAATTAATGCATTGGAAACACAATTTTGTGAAGAAAATGGGCACACTAATTGAGTACTTTTGCAAACTACAAAAATTATTCCACCACTCATCATCTACCTTGGTTGGTGAGATTTTTGAATTGAGCCCTATAAACCGGAAAGGAGGTAGTATTAGCTACTCCCTCTGTTCCTAAATATAGTCTTTTTAGACATTCAAATGGAATACAACATACGGATGTATGTAGACATATTTTAGAGTGTGGATTCACTCATTTTGCTCTGTACGTAGTCACTTGTTGAAATCTCTAGAAAGACAAATACTCCGTATTTGGGAACAGAGGGAGGCTTTTACTCTGTATTTGGGAACAGAGGGAGTATCATCATATGGAGGGAACAAAGGAAGCTTGAAATATGAACATGTCAATGGGAGGGAGTAAAAGCCTCATGCATGCATGCACGCATGCATGCAACATGCAACACTCACACGTACACATGGACGCACGCAACACGCACCCATGCGGCACACAGCGCACGACGCAACACGCATGCTCACGCTCAAGTGCTCAACCTCCTCCCTACGTCCATGAAAGACTGTACATTTAGAGATTTACACATTGACCAGTGCATAATTAACGCCCAAAAGTAGCAGACTTATGTGTGCATGCGACCATTGAGAGAAGAAGATTAAATGAAGGGTGTTGCATGCTGTAATTAAGGATAGACATGTAGCCTATAGCTAGAGCACAAGTTGGTGCATTAGTCAATCAATATCGATTTAGATTAAGTGCTTCTTTGATTCAAAGGATTCTCAAAGGAATTTTGGAGGATTCTAATCCTTAGGAATTTTTCCTATCTTGGTTGTTTGATTCGTAGGATTGTAAACCATAGGAATTTTTCCATAGGATTCATTTGCACTAGATTTCATAGGAAACATCCCATCCACTCAAACCTCTTTGAAAGAATCATGCATTTTTTATGCACAATCAAACACTCGTACAATCATGTAGGATTCAAGACGACATTCCACTCTAATCCCATGTTTTTCTTATTCTCGCATTTTGGAAATCCTACCAATCAAAGATGCCCTAAATGCTAAATGCATTGGAAGTGTAGATGTACACTCTTTGTTTTTAGCCGATGTACACTCTTTGTTGGAAGACCGAGGGAGTACATGTGCATGCACTCACATACACAACCAGGGTGGTTCGCGCGCAAGGGTTGGACTCCTGTCGCGCCTGCGTAAAGTTTTGTTTAACTGATTTCTTTGCTCTGCCAACTGACAGGTGGGACCCAGAAACCAGATGACAATTTAACCAGTCAACAAAGTGCCACGACGACTATGTGGTTGGTCAGTAGGGTGCAATACGGTGCTCTATGATGAGCTAGTGATCGTATAATCACCGCAAAACTATATATAGTGACCGTAAAGAGCGTATTGTTACATACGTTGACCGCTAGTGTATTTTTCTCGTTTCAAATTAAGCCATATTAACCGGAAAGGACGCAGTATGGACTAGTACTAGTACTGCTTTGATGTGTCCCGTCAACTCGCTGAACGAGGAGAAGTTTGCTTACTACGCCTCTCCCTCACCCACGCGCGCGGTGGCTCGCAGGACGAGGAGAGGTTTTTGACTACAGCGCCCTCTCCCTCTCCCTCTCGCTCGCCCTCGCCCTCGTGGTGGACGTGCAGCAGTTCAATCGGTGTCAGATTGCCAGAAGCATAATGTACTATAGTATCATCATTGTTGGACCTTCCGAAGAGGCGAAGAGCCAAGTGCAAGGTTCACACGAGTACGAACTGTTGAACCTCCCGAAGAGGCAAAGAGCCAAGCGCAAGGTTTTATAGGAGTTGTCGTCCTAGTAGGAGTATACTACAACTATAGCGAACGATGCTACTATATGATGCCGCCACGACACCTATATCCAAAGTTGTGCCACCTTTTTCTTTCTTTCTCAAAGAGCGTGTTAGAGCCTGTGCAACAACCACAGAAGTTGCACGTACACATAACACATTTACTAGTAATAAATTCTAAAGGACAAATGCCAGTATGCCACACAAGTTCATCTCCAATTCATGTGATAAATTTGTGCACGACTAGTCTACATATATTCACAGCGCTACCGTTCACAATTTACCATACTCCACTTACACGTTATAGATGGGCTAACATGTCCTCCTCCAGGTTCCAGTCCCAGGTGTTCTTCATGGATGGCACGATCCATAGCGGTGGGCAATGGGAATCATTGTCACAGCTTTCTAGTTCGGTTCCACACGATGGAGACTCATCCAAGCTGAAGCGGCATAAATCAGGGATAGCGTGTCCCAGCATGTCGTTCATCCGGCGGTGCGCACTGAAGACACAACCATGCTTCATGAACGGCAGGCCTTCGGTGTCGTGCACGGAAGGTGGCATCCGCTTCACAATGGGGTAGCTATCCCCAATGAAAAGCGAGTACTCTCCAAGAGTGTTCCTCGGCACCCACGTAGCATCACGGGGGTCGAACTCGGCGCCATTCATCTGGTACACGTGGCATCTCAGATCTGGACACATGGTGACGTACATAGTCAAGGTCCATGCATAATAATGTTGTGCTCAAATATGGCGGTTAGTAATACTATGCAGCAAATAGTACTACTCCGGTATAGAGGAAGTAAAATAACCGGCTTATTATATATAGCCACTCCTGGCTACATGGATGAGATAGTAATACATGGAAAAACAAAAATGGTGGCAACTAGTGGGTTCAAGTCTTCAAGGGCCTAGCTAGCTATACGCCGTACGCGTCCTCCAAGGTAAAAAGTACTCCTACTAGTACTAGTAAGTAGTACAACAATGAAAGAGAAGGCGAGAGGGTTAAAAAAATATACTCATACTAAATGGAATACCTGGGTAGATTGTGAAGGTCCGATCGTGGTAGATTGTGTGACCATGTTAAACATCAGTGGTACCATGGGTAACAACTGCTAAGATAGTTGATCCCAATATGCCAAAGTCACCTACAAGGTTCCAGGTTAGACCGAATCGCGGATGCAAATGCACATCCAGGATCGGCGATCTTATTTTGATCGGGGGATGACTGGTCCCTGCAAAATAATGGAGTACCGTTAGGGATGCAAATGATGGTTTCTGCATTCCATTTGTAACCTCCCGTACCGTAGGATGGCAACCAGATGAAACAAGTCCCCTGGCTTGTCACCGCGAAGATGCGTCCTAGATGGCGCACAGCGTCTTCGAACGTGGTGGGGTACAAATCTGCCATGACCAACATGCGCCAGCCTCTGCCATTACTGCCTCTTGCATTGATTGCAATCCTTATGTCGAACACCATGATGAAATAGTAATCATCGTAGCCGCGTCGCTTTGTCGGCGGGTCCGCAACTGCTATCTTCTTCAATCTCATGTAGGCATCATCATGCATATATTCAAGCCCAGCCAGTCCGGAAGGCCGATCCCAATGGTGGAGAAGGGGTCTACATGAACGGCCGCACTACTATGGATGTTGTGCAAAATGATGGTGGTATCCGGCCGGAGGTATGCAAGCCAATCTTCATTGGCACCGACCCAGGCCTATATATAAGACGGTGGGGAGTGGAGAAATTACGGGATGGAAATGGAATAACTAAGTACTACATGATCAAACTCCATGACTGCCCTGCTCATCGGACAAAATCCGACTACCTCTCAATGTCGGCAACTCTAGTGGAGTCAACGTGCAACCATGGCCAGGGAGCGGTGGATTGTTCGAAGGATTATACATAGAAGAACCTTCTCCTTGAGGACGCATGGAAGACCAACAAGCATGGCCTTTTCCCAAGCCTGTTTAAGCACCGTCTTGAAAAAGTTGGTGCAGGAAGCACCGATTCTTGTGCCGATGAGGATGTCGGAGCGGCGTGCGATTTCTCCTAGAGGATCATCGTCCAAGGTCTCCCAGACCCGACGAGGAGGAGAACCGCCTGGCAAATCCATGGGAGCAGCGACAAACTGCCTTCTCTTCGGGGGGAGGGGAACTGGCGAGGAGGAGATAAGAGCGTAGTAACCGCAGGGCCTCGTCCCTTCCAACTTTAGCTCCTCGATCGTTCCTTAGTGAAGGGGTGAGCCTATTATTTACTACGTACTCGTACTGTAGCAGTACTAGTACTACTTTTTCAACTAGTAGTGTGATGTACTGTACTTCTAGTATAGTGCACCAGTTTTGAACTCCTGAATCTCAGGGCCAAGGAGCTACAGTTGGAAGTGGAGGGTAGTACTGTTCTCTAGAACCATCACCGTACTATCAATGCAGGGAAAGTACACCTGCGTCGTGGGTACTCTTGGTGCTCTATTCAAGCGCGTAGCTGGCCTACTCAGCCGCTCCTCTCATGCACACACTAATAGCCTATTTATCAGCGATGGTTACTACGGGGGCAGAACATTTGAGTTATTTGATACAGCGAGACTAGGCTTTTCGCTTCTATTTGTGGAGGTGTAATGGATCTCGTCGAACTTTGTTAGTAGTTCCTTCTTTATGAATGAGCTGAGGCAAAGCTTTTGCTTCCATTTCAGAACAAAAAAATCACGTCAAGAGGAATTTCTTTTATAGAGCCGATAATGGAGTGAAGTCCAAGCGTGCAACGCCACAAGCTACAGAGTAGTAGAGTAGTAGCACTTTACATACAAAGCCATATTGCACAATTCCCAATGTCGTGCCAGGCTTTTCCGGCTCCTCGGGCTTAATTGGGAGGCGCTAGTTTAAATATGGTACTAGCTGACAAGGAAGCTGCAAGTGAGGTGCGGCCAGGGCGAGCACACGAGCCATGAGATGATGGGAAGGAAAACCCGTTCATGCGGATGTTGTCAGGACCGGTTTTCGGGATATTAATTTCCCAGAAAATGGCCCTTGTGCTCACCAGCCCCAGGATTACTGTTAGCTGATGAGGCACCAACTTGATACAGAAATTCCAAGCAAAGTACAAAATATGTAGTACAAGACCATTGTGGCCTATGAGTACAACAAATGGTGTCTAGTGGTTGATGGCGGAAGCGGTTTGCAGAACATCAGCACCCATGGGACTCAATTTCCCACAGGAACAGCTGACCTGGATAACTCCTATCTTCGTGAGGCTGCTATCACGTTGTTTAGGTTCCGGGGCTGTCATCGCAACGCTCCTCTCCAAGCAAGAAATCTGGCCAAGACAATAGCCAGGGACAAGCCAGTGAGTACTTTTGAATGTACTCGCAAACATTATGAACACGGGTATAATACAACGAATGATAATCATGCTCTGAAATATTCTATGATCACAATGTTAGTCACGAAATAAACAAAATCCATGATGCACACATGCAGGTTGTTCATATAAAACATGCCTATGCAATCAGAGAATAGAAATAGAATGCACCGATCGGGTGTCTGAAGCGACGCCTCGAAAGGATAATAGTATAAAGCATGCCTCAGTCGGGCCTCTGAGCGACACCACATAAAGGGCTTATAGGTAAAATAAGTAACAAACATGCCACTGTCGGGCATCTGTGCGACACCACATAAAGGGCTTATAAAGTAAATAGATAAATAGCATGCCACAGTCGGGCGTCTGAGCGATACCACATAAAGGGCTTATAAAGTAAACAATCAACAAGCATGCCACAGTCGGGCGTCTGAGCGACACCACATAAAGGGCTTATAAAGTAAACAATCAACAAGCATGCCACAGTCGGGCGTCTGAGCGACACCACATAAAGGGCTTATAAAGAAAGTAACCACCATGAATATCCAGGAGGTAGAACCATCCCAGGGATAATCAATAATTCAAATAATATAAAGTGTTGGTCCATAATAATAATAATCATAATCATCACAAATCACAAGTCATAATCCATGTTCTGGTTTAGCAGTTTCTCCTCCGAAGACCGACACTAAGACCGATACTTGACCCATCCCAGACTATAGTCCTTAACCATGGACACGGCTATTCGAATAGATTTAACCTCTGCAGAGGGTGTACTCTTTACCCACGAGTAACGGATTCCTTTAGTCCGTCGGGACTAATTCCATTTACGGTCTTTTAATTGAAAATGCACTTGACCCGCACACACCAGCTTAACTTACCGGTGTCTGGAATCACCCACGACACCTGTCAAGCAAAACTCTAAGTGGGGAGGCTACAACCTCGATTAGCATGGGATCAAATTTATACCGCGCGCTACTAAGGGGTGCCCCCCTCTCGATCCCAACCGGAAACACCCATGCCCCCGGACCAGGTGGCATGCCTACCGGACGCATCCGGTATCTTCCACCATGGCCTCTCTGTACGGTGTGTGCTAGGAAGGGTTTTATAACTTACTGAACCGTACCCTACCTGCGGGAGGGACAAGTGGTAGTACAAAACAAGTATGGGGGTTACTGGAACAAGACTCGATCTACGGCCGACTCAGGAGGTTCAAGTATTCCCTGTATGATTAGCATAACAAATATATTTCAATTAATAGATAGAATCACCACTCATCATACCTCATCATGCCATACCGGACACACTCGTCTCGACGAGGAACTAGGGACAAGCTCATGTCTACCCAAGACAGAGACTTTCCCGGCTTCCTTCCGGTATGCATGAAAAGCATACGAGGGTGATTACTATCACAACATATCAAATTTCAGTAGCACGGAATCATCAATATGCACTTATGAGTATGTTCATATCATCACATAAAATAACGAAAACTCCGAGACAAGGCGTGTTGTAACCGTATTCAAATGACACACAAAAAAATAATATGCCAGAGTTCAGAATGCTTGCCTTCAAGTTGTGGAGAGGTAGGGTGCATTCCAAAACTTTTTGAAAGTTTTCTTCCCTCTCCAAAATTCCTATTTTAAAAATTTGAATTAATACATAGTTTCAAAACAGTACAAAAAATTTGTCTGAATTTTTTTCAAATAAATATGAAAATAAACTAGACAAAATTTGAGAAAGGTAGGAAAAATAATCAATTCATTTGGAGTTATATTTAAAAAGTTATAGCCAGTCAAAGTTTAGTCAAATTTCTGTTTTTAAAATAAAACAGAAAAAGAAAAACGTTTCGAAATGAGTACACGTCGAAGACGTACTTTGCGTTTACGCCTCCACTTACGCCAGCGTGGACCGGACCGTGGTCACTGACAGTGGGTCCAGGGGGCCCACTGGTCAGGTTTGACCGGTCGCCCCCGCCTCCTTCCTCCTCTGGCCGAACAGAGGCGGGGCTCCGGCGATCGTCGCCGGCGGTTGGCGGCTCCTCGCGGGGTTCGGAGGGCGGGGATGGATTCGCTAGTCTAGGGCGGTCCTCCCAGTGGTCGAGGAGGTGGCGGGGATGGAGGGAGTCGCCGGCAGCGAGCTTCGCGGCGGACGATGGCTTCGGAAGATTTGGGGCTTTGGGCTACGGTGGCTCCCCGTTGAGTTTGAGGTGCTGGGTGGCTCCGCGAGACCGAGGGGAAGAGAATGGACGGGAGGGGTTCTGGTTGCGACTGAATGGACCGGAGGGCGGCGGCTGTACTGGCCGGAGATGGGGGAGATGGCCTCCCGCCGTCGATTGCTGGCTGTGGGGGCCCTAGGGGATGGCACGAGGTTGCTTGAGGGTCGGACGAGCTCGGGGGGGGGCTCCATTTATAGTGTAGCTAGGTCGGTTCCGCGGCCGAGGATAAGAACGCCGGCGAACCGCCGTTCTGTTGCAGCAGGGGGACGTGGCGGCGACGAGCGCTTGCAGATGAGCTTGTGGATGAGTTCGGACTGCTCCAGAGGGCACCTGGCACATGCGTGTGGCTCGGGCGGCGCCGTCCATGGCAGGGGCTGCTGTGGCCGGCCGCTGGCTGCCATGGCCGACCTGACGGCGGCACTGTAGGGTGCCCGGAGTGGCTCTGTGGCAAGGGAGGGGTCGGGGCGTGCTGGCGGTGAGTGGGGAGGGGCTAGGACGGGCGCGGAGGGGCGGCAGTGGGACGCGGCGACTCGTGCGCACGCACGTGCAAAACGCGTGCTCTGGGCACGCCCAGCGCACGCACGCTACGTGCTCGACGCAATGCCAGGGCGTGCTAGAGGATTAGGATGAGTCTGGGGATTAGCAGGCCTGGGTTAGGGTTAGCTACGAGCTTAGTGGACAAGCTTTTTGGGTCAGAAGATCAAGTTTACAATGCAAACAAAAGATCATGCCAAATCTGTGCATGCACTCAAGGTGTTTGACAGAATGCCAGGTGCATCTAGGCAACTCTTGGGGTGGCCAAAAGCTCCAGACCAGTGCCTCTTTAGGTGTAGGTGATGGTGGCAAGGTCAGTTGGTCAAGACTAGAAACTTGATAGTGCAAGTTTTTGGGAAAACCATTTCTGGACAGAAAGTAAAAGGCATAGTTTCATGGACCAAAAATACTCCAATAGGTCCATTCTCCTGGACTCAAGGGTTTTGCAGGGTGGTTGATAAGCAGGAGAAAGATTATGGGCATTAGAGCAACAAAAATTAGAGTTGCTTTAGAAAAAGCCAAACTGGACCAGAGAGCAAAAGAGGATGTTTTGCTCAAATTTTTCAAAGAACATTAGTGGGTTTTTGCACAAGGATGAATAATATACTCCTACTAACATCCCCTAATTTTGGTGGAAGTTTTAAAGAAATATTTAAATAGGTTGTAGTGCAAAAGTGCAATTGGACCAGATTTGAAAACTAGGGGTAAAGCTCAAAATCTCCAAATGACTAAAGGATATTTTTGCATAAAAGTGATTTAGGGACATCATATGTCATCCCCAAATTTTGGTGGGATTTTTAAATGAATTTATCAAAGGGTTGCAGTGCAAATGGGACCCTAAAACTTATGAAAACCCATTTTAGAGAAATAAAGCTCAGGGAAAAATAATTATATAACTAATCCCACTGATAAAAGAATTGTTTTATTTGAGAGGGTAAACAAGTCCAATAATAATTGGAAAGTTTTTTTTACTTGGGGTGAAAACTCCACAACTTAGAAGAAAAGAGAGGTTCTGAGATCAAAAATAAATCCAGAAAAAAATGAAAATTTAATTTCCTGGCAAAATTTCAATAAACAAAACATAGTTAAATTTTTGGGGTGTTACAGATGTGCTATCTAGTGCACCCAGATTGTGGCGCGACACGTCCGTTCTACTTCAAAACTCAAACTACCCGTGTACAATATTGGCTCGCAGCGAAGTTACTATTTAAAAAAAGGCCGCCGTGCGTTCGGCCGGGATCGAACCCACAAAATGAGGTATACACTCCCGCAACCACTAGTAGTACTCGTTGGAGTACAACGCATCCTAGAATCGCCTTTTGTCACTAGTAGTACATTGTTCCTTACAAGAAACCACTAATAATGCCAAGAAATCACTAATAATGCCAAGAAACTACTACCACTTGCATACGTGGCAGACTTAAGATAAGACTACCTTATCAACCATTGTACTCCCTCCATCTAGGTGTATAAGTCACTTTACGAAAACCAAATAATCCCAAAACACTTAGGCACGGTGCATTAACTCCCACCTCGTTTCTTGTTTCTTGACATATCAACCTAGAGATATGTGGGCGTGCATGTTTTCAATGACTCGAGACTACCAAACACACGACATGCAGTGGTTAGTTCATTGCATGCAATGCTATTAGTTAGCAAATAAACATTAAGTTCTCTTGTTTTTCCCTCCTTCTTGGTCACGGTGCACAACCAAAGATGACTTACTCCCTCTGTCCGGTGAAGAGTGTACATCTACTAGCATGTTGCCGCCCAATAGCCAATGCCATGTCCCCTATGAATGTAGAAGCTTCCCTCCCTCGTCTTAGCTGGTTCGCGTGTTTTCCCTTGTTTTAAGCCGCCTGCCCACCTATAGAACCGCCTCGCGCTGGCCAATTCCTCTCCAAACACCTAGGGAGGCGGTTGAACCAAACAAGTCTAACTTGTTTCTAGTGGGTACATTGACGTGGCATCGATTCCTTCGTCCTGGTTTATTGGTCCCCATTGTATATTGTGTCAAATTTTGACTATAGATTGAACTAACAAAACGTTCGTGCATGTCGCCAAAAATTATATCATTGAAAACTATGTTGAAATACCAATCCAACGATATAATTAATTTTTGTTGACATGCATTTACATTTTGTTAGCTAAATATTTGGTCAAAATTTGGCACGAACTACTAAGGTGACCTATAAACCAGGACGGAGGTAGGATGTGAGAGTGGAAGGTGGGCCCTGTATTGATGAAATAGCACATATTTGTATCTTAGGTTGTGCACCGTGACCAAGGAGGAGGGGAAAACGAGAGAACTTAAATGTTTATTTGCTAATTAATAGCATTGCATGCAATGAACTAACCACTTCATGTCGTGTTTGGTAGTCTCAAGTCATTAAAAGCATGCACACCCACATCTCTTAGACTACCCACAATGGGAGTAACTTAGGTGGTAACATGACACTTATCTAGGCAAAATAGATGATGTGGCATGTAATTAATGAAGAAAGAGAGGCATGCGGTAACATAGCTAGTTACTGTAACATCACACATATCAAGAAAAGATGAGTCTACAACATAATAAGTAAAGTGATGCATGACACGACATATATGTTACTACCCATTGTGGAGGTAGTAACATAGACTAGTAACATATGCATGTTACTACTCTAAGTTACTCCTCACAGTGACTAGTCTGATTGGTTGATATGTCAAGAAACAAGAAACGAGGTAGAAGTTAATGCACCGTGCCTAAGTGTTTTGGGATTATTTGGTTTTCGTAAGATGACACCTAGATGGAGGGAGTATTATACTTGAAGGCTACAAGGTTGGCTATAGATGACGTGGCAATGTCTTGTAGCCATCAGCTGGCTATACTATTAACCATGCTCTTATAATACTCCTATATTTAAGAACGAAGGGAGTAGTTGGCATGCATGATACTACCTATAATACTCCCATCACATCTAGCCTGGTAGAATTAAAATACCTAATCTAAATGGTCGCCGCCCGATCTCTTTGTCCTCCTCCAACATCCGGCAGAAGAAGAATCGAGCAAGACACCGGCTGTATTCGCCGGCGTCGCCTCGGCGGTGGCCTTCATGGGATACAATCGGCGGCGGCCTCCCATGTTCTACTCTTCCTCGATCATGGCGGCGGGCGGGGACGTGCTACCCGTCACCTCGCCCACATCCGCGTAGCCACATCGCCTTGTTGACATCCGCGGCGGCTTCTTTCTCTACCTGCATGTCGCGGCTACGTGCACGTCGACGACGGATGGCGCAGTCGCAGACACTGGAGGCGTTGTATGACGCAGCAGCATCGAGGGCAGCGATGATGCCCGTGCCGCCGTGCTCCCCGACAAGCCGGCGCGGAGCAAGTCGGCACTCTTCCTCGAGCTATATTGGAGAGGCTAGCTGCGAAACCACGCGGTGGCTTAGTGTGGCAACTGCCTCCGATGGGCTAGGTGAGGTAGGTGGAGAAGCGAGCTGCCGGGCTCGGCGGGCCACCCAAGCGGCTTTTATGCCAGAGAACTGCTCTTCCTGCTCGTCGGATGCCACCGAAAGAGTGGACAAAATGGTGGAAGGAGGAGCTTGGCCGGTGTCCTGCTCCTGAACGGACGTGTGTGGCCGGAGTTGGTTTCTCGCATTCCACGCGGGTTTCTATATCTATACTACTATATAGTGTACCAATTTTAAGTAGGACTAAGAACATCAATCATAACCCTTGATCTTCTAAATCCAACGGCCAATATCAGTAGGATTCGCATGAACAGTACACTGCTGCTACCTCACCTGTGTTCTAGAACAATCAAGACGGAGGTATGTGATGGTTGCTTGTCCGTTTATTTTACCAGGCCACTTATTACTGGGAGTTGTTGGGTTTTATGATATGACGGCTTTACTGCCGCGCCACGAGCGGGGTGAGACTCGCGTGCAGCGCCGCCCTCTACACTAGTACTACATCGGTCGTGGTTTATTTGTCCCCTATTGAATTTGACTGAATATTTAACTGACAAAATGTTAGTGCATGTCAACAAAAACTATATCGGTCGATTCGTATTTGAACATAGTTTTCAATTATATAATTTTAGGTGACATGCATCAGCATTTATCGTACTATGTATAATGTTAGTTCAATTTTTGGTCTCACTAATCTATAGTAAGGTGCCCGTGCCTTGCACGGAACAGTGAAGCATTGATCGGGGAGTTGTTTATTTTGACAAAGGATGTGGGGGTCATCTCATGTGTAACGGGTATCGATAGGTTTCTTCGTATATTATTTCATCTCTAGAGCTCACAAACATCTGGGTGAAATAGATAAAAAAGTATGTTTTGCAAACAAAAGCGGTCAACTGTTCAACCTGCATCCAAAACTTGTGAAGAAATAACACTTATTGTGCTTTGCAAGAAATGATCTTTAAGAATTAGTTTTTGAGTATCGATTGTTATACATGTTGGCTACACATGACATGGCACTTTCTTATAGTCAACAGTTGGCTATACTATTAAGTATTAACCATGCCCTTATACACCTAGACGGAGGGATTAAATCAGGATGACTTGGAAGGGGGCAGAGGAGATGTAAGAAATGGTTCATCATAAGTCTTTCACCAGTACTGTAGTAAATATTTCATACATGGAAGATTCTAGACTAAACCATAAATGCATACACTTCTATTCATGCGCGATACTCCAATAGAGCAAGATCATGCATGGAAGTCTCCACATGCTTAGACAGAAGATTACATTGAGCGAAGACTAATGATCAACATTTAACTTGGTAATGCATATGTCCAGGTGAACCTCCTTGGAGTCCCCGTGCACCACGTTGTGGGGGGGGGACCATACCATGCGTCTTCCATGTCCACATCGGCGGGAAGGTCCCAGCTCGGCACAGTCCTAGTCAGCTTCCTGTAGCCAGTGTTGCCGCCCACGTAACTCGGAGGGGTAGTAACAGTGAGCACGCACCCGTACATCGGCCTCGTGTCGGTGTTAGCGTCAGCGGCGTCGCCCCTGACGCACACTACAGAGACAGGGCGGCGGCCTGCGCGTCCCTCGCCAGTGCCCACGATCAAGAGGAAGACGCCGCCATCCTCCTTCAAGCCTAGCAGGCGGCGGTGATCCTCCAGCGACTCCGGCACGGTGAACGGGTAGCACGTCTCGTAGTTGATGTTCTCCGCCAAGGGCCAGTAGTGATAGACGGACGGCTGTGTGAGGTGATGCACGAGGTCCGCGGATGATCCCCAAAATGGCATCGGGCACTCATAGCAGTAGACGAAGGGCTCCTTGGAGGCATCGACCAGGCCGTCCATGAAACGGGAGTGGCTGTAGGGGACGGTGTACCAGTTGAATTTATGAGCAAGTTACTACGAGATTTAGTCTGAATAAGCACAAAATAAATCATGACGGCTATAACAGAGATTAAACTAATCATGTGGACTAGCATAGTAGATGAACAGATCGAATCTAGGACACAGACTAGAAACATGAATTCTACCACGATTTCGAACAGGAAGGACAGAAACACATACGGTGCAACGGGAGCAGCACCGTTGGCGTTGAGGTTGTCGCCCATGTCGTTGAGGAAGAGGTTGCTGAGGTCGGGGAAGAAGTCGTCGTCGATGAAGTCGTCGCTGCTAGCAGTCGTGAGAGTGCGCCCCCCAAATTTCAACAGCGCCCGCCGAATGGAGCGCATGAGGGATGGCTGTAGGGGACGTTGCGGCCACCGAATGGAGCGCAGGAGCAGCCCACGAAGCAGTAGATGGTGCTCCTCCCTAGTCTCTACTCTTATCTCTATCTCTAGTACTCTTCTTTCTTTTTTATAATATACTAGTAGTAGCTGTCAAATCAAATAGTACTGCGCCGTCCGCTGCACGACCGGCTGAACACGCCTCCTCGCCTCCATCAAACCCCTCCGTTAAACTCGCATAACTAACTCATAACTAGCTCCAATGGGTTGTGTTGCCACATGACCACCAGATGGTTTGATTGAGTCCAGTCGAGATGGTTTAGTAGGAGAATGTGGATATTTCTAAAACAAGAACACATGGAAAAAGTGAAGCAACGTGAAGTTCTTTTTAAATGAACGTACAGTATTATGGCATGAATACTACTTCCCGCTTTTACAATATTGAACTAATATCGGTATTTATACATCACTATAATTTCTTTTTCTTTGAATGTATTAGCACATATATTACTTCTTTTCCCTTTTACCAAAATCACTCTGTTATATTAAGACGTGCCTTGCACGTGTATACATACTAGTAAATGTAGGTTTTTGGATGCGGCGAGGAGGTGGGTACTGCTGGGAGTGCAGCAGGCGGTGCCCTGGGCCGGCGCGCCGCTTCAAATGGCGGACGCACTGAGAGGTCACGTCCGCCCTGACCCCTTGACCGTGGACCTTGACGGTGCACGTCACCTTGTGTCCAGATCTGAGATGCCACGTGTACCATATGAATTCCAAGCTCGACCACCGTGATGCAAGAGGTGCGAGCCGAGGAACACTGTTGGAGACACCCTCCTCGTCATCATCTGAGTCCTAGAAGATCTCACCCACATCATCATTAGGCATGCAGCCGCCTTCATAGACAATGTGCGTAGAAGGAGTAGAGGCGACTGAGGACGCACCACGTCGTGGGCACTCCGTACATGCTCGTGTGCGTGCAGCGTGCGTGCTTTTCCATCGGTGCTAGCTCTAAGGCCGAGGTGCGGTCGCCTTCGTCTCCGGCAAGTCGTTGAGCAACGACGGCAAAGAGGTGCTGCAAGAGATGCATAGGCGCCATTGTGTGCGAGCTTCGCCGTAGCACGACGAACCGGACGTCACCGCAGATGGCGCACGCCTCCATGCAGCCGAGTGTGTGCGCATGCATGTGTTGTGTACGTGCGTTGTGTGCTCCATGCTGTGCGCGTTTGTGCATGAGTTGGATCGACATGAGTTAGTGCGTTGGCGTGTGTACATGCGTGGCTGCATGCGTCCTGTACATGCGTGGCTTCTTGCGCGGTTATCAATATAAACTAATAAAATATCTTCAATTTAGCATCCTGATGTATCGTCTCTAGTGGTTAGCGAAGGGTTCATGTTCTTTTATTTGTTTATAGGCGGGCAGGCGGCAAAAAACAGGGGAAAACGCGCAAGGTTCCTTGCAGGCGCTCCACCGCGAGGATCCTTGCTCCTTCTCGATCGTTGGGAATCTATGTTCTTCCATTTTCTTTTTACATGAGCTTTGTTCATCCTTTTGCCAATAGGCGAGACATCTAGCGTCAAGGTGCACGTGTCATGCAAGAAAATGGAGATAAGCAGTGTGTAAGTGAGTCGTGCACTTCAATGGCACCTACTCCTACTATGCAATATTTTTTCTCCTCAATGGCGCGTGAATAGTGCACATACTCAACGACGGAGCACGGGATGGTAGCTATGACATGGTCAGCCCTTTTTTGGAGAGAGTACATACTACTCCCTCCGTTCCTAAATATTTGTCTTTCTAGAGATTTCAAATGAAGTACTATATACGGATGTATATAGACATATTTTAGAGTGTAGATTCACTCATTTTGCTCCGTTTGTAGTCACTTCTTGAAATCTCTAAAAAGACAAATATTTAGGAACGGAGGGAGTACTAAATAACTTTGATGTGTCCCGTCAACTCGCAGAATGACGAGAAGCTTGCTTACTACGCCTTCTCCCTCGCCAACGCGTGCGCGGTGGCTCTCAGCACGACGAGAGACTTTTGCTTACAAGTGGTGGACGTGCAGCAGTTCATTTGGTGTCAGATTGCCAGAAGTACTACTGTAGTACCACCATTATTATTGTTCGACTTCCAGAAGAGGCGAAGAGCCAAGCGCAAGGTCACCTACTAACCTTAGGCTAGCCATAGTGAGAGTAACATAAGTAGGAGTACCTCCTTTTTTTATTCTACAAACAACCACACGCGAATATTGGACGGTAGCAGCACAGCAAATGAATCAAAAATCGAAACCTTCCCGCCCGACGCCAGCTGAGCCTGCCGCTCCACATTGATGGCAAGTTAGGGCGACGCGGCCTCTCACTGCTTCCGCTGTTGAAGCGGCGTGCCGACCGAGGGCACCGCCCGCTGCACGCCCAGCATTTCAGATCACACATACTTTGTGAGACAAAAGATGGGTCCATTATTAATGATATAGTATCTATTATATAATTAAAATAATAGGCAAACAAGCCATTAGGTTCGTCCATACAGATTAAATTATCTTGACCAATAATTTTAAGTATGAACGGTTGAGATTAAAGATAGGTACGTTACATACAAATATGTTGTACATGCACTTTTTTGCACATTATAAATCTGTCACGTAACACCTATTATGGAAATGTGCAACCACGTTAACGTCCAGAAGTAGGACTTTACAAAGCATCATCACGTCATGGTAAGAAAAAGGGCCACCGTTACTGTCAAAAAACTAAAACACCGTGACGTATGTTCTACTAGCGCATATAATCAAGTCCGATTCAAATTCTACTAGGAGAAAAGCTACAAAAGCCGAAAGCGGAGTTTGGCTGTCAACAAGGTCGTCTCAGTGTGTGAAAAAAGGGGGGCCAGAGCCCCGCTCCCTTGCTCCGCTCCTCGCCCGCTCCTCGCCCGCTCCTCGCTCCGCGCCGCTGGCCACTCCGGCCGCAGCGGCCACATCTCAGCTATAGCGCCTAGCGGCATGGGCGCGCTGCTCTCCCCACGATCTGGATCCAGCTGTGGATCGGTCGGCGGAGGGGGGGAACGGGCTTCTCCTCCTGGTCCGTCAGATGCGCCACCGCCCCCTCCAGATCCGCCTTTTCCGCCGCGCCTGCTGCTCCGTGGTGAATGCTCAAGGGATGAGGAGGCCGTTAGTGCATCGGATCTGAGGGCGAATCCATCCCATCGGCTCCAGTCCATCATCGTAGGTCCTGCGTCCGGCACAGCGGTCTCTCCTTCGCCCCCACTCCATCGCCTGCAGTTCAGCATCGTTGCTCCGTCCCACGCGGATACACTTTCCTCTTCCGGCATGGACGGTGGGTGGACGGAGGTCTCCTCCAAGAAGAACCGCGGGCGCCGCTCCGATCCGCCGGTCCGTAGCGGGCTCCCTCCGCCTCCTCGCCGGGATCGCCGGCCTGCGTTCAATGCGGTAGATGGCCACGAGGCCTTTTTAAGCCGTTTCAGAGGCCGCTGCTTCAGATGCCTCAACAAGCTCCACCGCCGGAAAGATTGCCGTGATCCTCTCCACTGTATAATCTGTGAGCGCCCTGGTCATTTCGGCCGCGAGTGCCCTCAAAATCCAAAGAATGGCCCGGGCGGCCTTGCTGGAGCTAGGCTAGGACCACTCGCCCCGCGCATCCCCATCGCCTCTCGCCTGATATTTCCGCCCTTGCCCGCTGCTTCCTCGCCGGCTCCCGTCGCCCCTCCCATGGCGGAGCTCAGCCTCGCCGATCCGGCGTGCCGCCCTCGCACTAGCCACAAGGTCGGCGTCTCCACGCTGGAGGTGGAGCGGGCGGTCTTCTTCCTCACGCAGCATGCGGTCACGCTACGCGCCTTCGAGGAAGTAGCAGCCACGTCGCCCATGGTTATCGGGCGCGCCCTGGAGGCCCAGCTCTGTGTTCCGCCCCACCAGCTGCGGGTGACGGCGCACTACCCCGAGGACTTCCTCGTTGTCTTCACCTAGCCGGCCCACCATGCCAACGCCGTGCGCCGCGGAACGCTCCGCGTCGACAACGCCAACTTCACCATCCTGCCGTGGCGCAAAGATGATCATGCCGGCTTCGCCACCTTCAACCTGCACGTCCGTTGCGTCATCGAGCATGCCCATGCAGTACTGGTCCATCGAGGGGGCGCAGGAGGTGCTCGGCAACAAGGTGTGCGTCGACTGCCTCGACTGCCGCACTCTGGAGCGCGGCCACACCAAGACCTTCGCGTGCTGGGTTTGGGTGTGGGACATGGCGTTCATCCCGAAGAGGCACACCTACTGGAAGCTGCCCCGTGGCGCGGGGCGCGTCGAGAAGATGGATGGCTTCTCGCCGCCAGACCGCCGGGTGGCTCTTCCTCCGGGCGCGATGCGGTTCGATCTTCTCATCCACGTCGACCGCATTGAAGACTGGTCGCCACGTTCGCTGCGCTCCTCGCACTCAGCGCAGAGCGGCTTGCCCTCCTCAGGCTCCGACGAAGACGATGCGCTTCCGCGCACCTATCCGGCGATGTGGACCATGCACGTCGAGGATGGCCAGCGCGAAGAGCACCACAAGCGCCAGGCCCGTGCCCCGGCGGCGGACACGGGTTGCCGTGGCATGCCCCGTGGCGGTCCCAGGCGCGACCACGACAGCGACGGCGTGGGTAGGAGATCCTGGAAGGACATGCTGCTGGGGCATGGCCGCGGCCACCATGAGCGGGGCGAGGCTTCCTCTAAGGAATGCCCAGACCGCAGCCGCTCCCCTCGACGCGCCATCGCTCGAGCAGCTCCAAGGGCAACAGGCGGCACGGCGCGCGCCACGGTAGAAAGAGGGGGGGCGCCAGTGTGCAAGGTGCCCCTCCCCTTCTTTCCCCACCCGCTCTGCCCCCCATTCAGGCGCGCGACGACGACATCGAGCAGTTCTTCTCCAACGCAAAGAAGCCGATCACGCCCATGGGCCAGGGCCGCGCTGAGGATGCGGCCATCGATGCAGAGATTGAGGCTACGCTGGCGGCACCCCTCGACTTCGCCAGCAAGGGGAAGGCAGCAGAGGGCGTCACCAAGGAAGCAGCCCCAGACATCTTCGGCCCCACCCTCGCCGGGCCAAACCCGGTGAACCTCAACTGCCGCACGCCCACAGCTGCATCCACGGTGGCGCTGCACCTAGGAGAAGTGACTGAGAAAGTCAGCCATCTGGAGTTAAAAGAACCCGCTGCTGCTCCTCACCGCCTCTTCGTCAACCCCCGCCGGCGCTCCTGCCCCTGCCACCCGCCAAACGCAACTCTGCCCCACCCAAGACACGCGCGACATCTGTGCCACCACCCCGTCAGAGCGCACGTCAGGCGGCGCAGAAGAATACAACCCAGTGGCCGAGCGCGCCACGCTAAGGCTGGTGAAGGGATTGGGCCTGCTGGGGCCCAAGGAAAAAATGACGGCCAAGGCGGCGGAAGCTCTCATCCGCTGGTTCGACGAGCCCCTCACCGATGACGACATCAACATCATTGCAAGCTGACCAGGCTCAACAAGGACGCGCTCCGCGTTGCCATGGGGATGGCTGGTCCTGACGCTGCTGCCGAGGAGGCTGTCGTGTAGTCATGTTCGGTCACCATTGTTGTTTCTGTTACGTCTGTAGTTTCCGACAGCGGCTGCCATTAGGGTGGCTCGAGCTAGGCTTAACTCTTCTCTGTTTCAGTAGTGGTAGGAGGCATGGCTGATGCCGCTGAGAGTTGGGGCCTATTGGTGGTCGACGGCGCCCCCCGGCGAGCTCGGATGTGTATCGGTCTGTGTTTCAGTTTAGTAATGCAAGTGTTAGCTGTCGGAATGGATGTGTTTGCTGCTGGACCTTGTGTTTGTTCTTGATGGAGAAAATGTGTGTGCCCAATGAATAGCACAACACCTGCAATCTTGAGCTGGAATGTACGAGGGCTGAACTCGCCGGCAAAGAGGACTGTCGTGCACCAAGTTGCTGAAGCGCTGCACATATCCATCCTCTGCCTTCAGGAAACAAAGCTAGAGGGCTGGCAACAACCCACCGTCAGAGAGCTGGGAGTAAACATGTTGGAGGGCTGCGCTGACCTCCCAGCCATGGGCACTAGAGTAGGAGCCGCCATTCTATGGAACAAGAGGAGCGTTACTTTTGTCTCTCAAGCAGTCGGATGTTTCTCGATCACATGCAAAGTCACGGTGCTGCACGACGGCTCCTGGTTCTGGTTGACATTAGTTTATGGTCCAGTGGATGATACGCGCAAAGATGCTTTTCTTGCTGAGCTTGCCCATGCTGCGCCCCCGTCTGGCGAGCCGTGGTTGATCAATGGGGATTTTAACATTATCTATGAAGCTCGTGACAAAAACCACCTCAATCTGAACATGAGGATTATGGGCATGTTCAGAACAGCTATTGACAGGGCAGGCCTCAGAGAAAGTAAGTGCAAAAACAGAAGATTTACATGGTCAAATGAGAGGGAAAATCCGACTTTGGTCAGTATTGACAAAGTGTTCTGCAACCTGGAATGGGAGGCCCTTTTCCCCTCATACATTCTGATGGAAGAATCAACGGCCTGCTCAGATCACTGTCCCTTACTCCTGGCAAACACTGCTGCTCCGCGTAGGAAGCCGGTTTTCCGTTTTGAAAACTTCTGGCCAAGTTTCCCGCACTTCCAGGAGACTGTCGCCCGGGCTTGGCAACGGCCGGTCAATCACAGCTGCCCGTTTATCCGCTTAGAGAAGAAGATGAAGAGGACGGCAGCTGATCTGAAAATTTGGGCAAAAACACATTTCAGCGATGCAAAACTCCAGTTCCACCTGGCCTGCCAAGTTATTTTTAGACTTGATATTGCACAAGAAAGCAGAAGATTGTTAGAGAGTGAATTCCTTCTGAGAAAGCAACTTACAATGAGAACACTTGGACTGGCGGCTGTGGAAAGAGCAAGGAAAAGGCAAGCCTCCAGGATTACTTGGCTCAAAGCCGGAGATGCACACACAACCTTTTTCCAAGCAAAGATCAATTCAAGGAGAAGGAAGAACTTCATCCACTCCCTGCAAACTGATACGATCACTGCCACTGCCCATGAAGACAAAGCTTCGGCTATCCACAACCATTTCTCTAACCTGCTGGGCAACAAGGAGAACAGAGGAGGAACACTCAATTGGGACGAGCTTGACATGCCAACGCTGCAAAACGAAGGCTGGACAACCCTTTCTCTGCGCAGGAGGTTTGGGCTGCAATTCAGGCCTCCCCAATAGAAAAAGCGCCAGGCCCCGATGGATTCTCGGGCACTTTTTACCGATCATGTGGGCCACGATCAAAGACGATGTTATGGCAGTTTTTGACAGCTTCTATAGGCTGGCTGATGGAAATTTCGCCGAGCTCAACACGGCCATGATCGCTCTTCTCCCAAAAAAAGATGGGGCAACCAGAATTTCCGATTTCAGACCCATCAGCCTAATACATTCTGTAGCAAAGCTCATCACCAAGGTTTTATCCATGAGATTGGCTACTGTCATTGACCGGATCATCTCTCCTGCGCAAACTACTTTTCAGAGGAAGAAATGTATACACGACAGCTACCTGTATGTTCAGAATACGGTCCGGGCACTGCATAGAACTAGAACACCGACCCTCCTACTCAAGCTTGACATTGCCAAGGCTTTTGATAGTGTATCATGGGAGTATTTGATCGAACTTCTTCAGAAACTAGGTTTCTCGCATCGATGGATAGATTGGGTAGCGCTCCTTTTGTCAACTTCCTCTTCGGCCTGCCTACTGTACGACGTCCCGGGCAAAAGTTTTTTGCACATGCGAGGGTTACGGCAGGGCGACCCTCTCTCGCCACTGCTCTTCATTCTCTGCATCGACTCCCTCACCGGATGCTGGAGGTCGCTACCAGATCAGCGCGCTGAGTATCATCCCAGGCGCGGCGGCGCGGATGCACACAAGTCTGTACGCCGACGATACCATCATTTTCATAAACTCCGCTCGCGCAGAAATAGATAACCTTCTAGAACTGCTACAACTGTTCGGCGATGGGACATGACTGCGTGTTAATCTGTCAAAATCCTCTGTGATCCCCATTAGATGCGACGACATAGACGTTCAGGACGTTCTGCAAAACTTCGCGGGCGCAACGGCGACGTTCCCTTTTAGATACCTAGGGCTTCCTGTAACGATAGGGCGCATCAAGCTAGTTCACCTTCAGACCATCCTTGATAGAATTAGAGCGAGGCTCGCGGGCTGGAAAGGGAAGCTCTTGCCGCTGGCAGGCCGCCGCGTTCTCGTACGCTGCGTGCTATCTGCCATGCCAACCTTCACGTTCACGGCGCTGCGAATACCAAAGAAGTTCATAAAGGAGATCGACAAGTCAAGACGGCGCTTCCTCTGGGTGGGAGACGAAGAAATCTCGGGCGGCAAATGCAAGGTTCGCTGGGCATCAGTGACCAAGCCGGAGCAACTGGGCGGACTGGGCATCCCTGACCTCAGCCGTTTTGCCCGGGGCTCTACGGATGCGCTGGCTATGGCTCTCCTGGAGGCAGCCAACCAGGCCCTGGGTTGGCACCGGGACGCCATGCGACGCTGCTGATCCGGCTCTTTTCGCGACCTCCACGGTGGTGACCATCGGGAACGGTGCTACTGCATCCTTCTGGTCGTGCTCCTGGCTGGGAGGGAGGTAACTCTGCTCGGCATACCCCGACTTGTTCGCCCGAGCCATCCGCAAGAACAGAAGCGTAAAGGAGGCCTTGACTGATGATCGGTGGATCCTCGACCTTCGCAACGGCGACTACAACAACATTGTGCATCAAGTGGTGCAGCTGGCAAGAGAGATCAGGCAAGCTCAAATCAATATGGTACCTGAGGCCCCGGACACGATCAAATGGAAGTTCAACAGCTCGGGCAACTACTCGACAAGCTCGGCGTACAACGCACAATTCGAAGGCAATCAGACATGCAGTTTCAAAACTATCATTTGGAAGATTTGGGCTCCGGGGAAAGTGAAGATGTTCCTCTGGCTTTTGCACCTCGACAGACTCTAGTGCAACGATCGCCTTCAGAGGAGAGGATGGACGAATGGTTATTTTTGCCCCATGTGTCTGCGCAACCTGGAGACCTCACTGCGCCTGATCTGGGAATGTCCAGTGGCAATGCAGGCCTGGAACACCGCGGCCTCCTGCACGGGGTGCAGCTCTTTAAACCAGCAAGTGTGGAGCAGAGCTGCAACGACAACGGACAAAGTTCAGATGATTGTGGCTTCCGCTGCCCCAGAACACAGGAAGGGCACGAAGACCATGATCGCCCTCATTTCATGGCACATCTGGCTGGAAAGAAATGCATGCATTTTCAGGAGCTGACGCTAGGCACATCATCGAAGCATGCTAGAGCGACATGGAGCAATGGCGACTCGCCGGTGCACGATGCATCCAGCAGCCCTTTGGGGAAGTGACGTGAGATATCTCCATGTGCTGTCGTTTTAGCTTAGTTTTTCCAGATGGCCTGATTCTTTGGGGCTCGAAGGAAGATGTATTGCCTCTCTTTTCCATGATCGCTTGATCAGCTTCTGTAATTTCTCCCTGCTAAATGAAATGAAAACCAGCTACGCTGGCCACTTTCAAAAAACAAAAGCCGAAAGCCAGCAACGCTAGACTGACAAAAAAAAAAACAAAGCGAGCAACGCTAGACTTAAAAAAAACCCAGCAACGCTAGACTCAAAAAAGAAAAAAAAACCAGCGACGCTACTCTCGCAAAAAGCAGAAAAGCAACGCTACAATGGGCCGACCCACGACCATCTATCAGCCCCGTTCCTACTAAGCACGAATAGAAGCGGACCAAAGAAATTTCTCAAAAAAAAGAAGCGGACCAAAGAAAAAACAAGCCAGAAAAGTGAGGTCGTCGAAAAAATAGAGGCTGATTACCAATTAACAATTGTGATGAAAAACCAATTAACAACTATTAAAACTTGGTTTTCCATATAAAATTCAAAACCATAGAAAGTATCATTTTGGGAGTACAATAAACTTATGTTAATATAAAAATAGCTAAACTAAAATTCAGTCATAATATTTCAAACTCTTATTAAATGGATAAATAATACAACTATAATATACTTCCTTTATCCCAAAATAAGTGTCAACGATATCGTACAATTTTTTGCTAACTTTATGATAAACCGACTATAATTATTTCAGGACGGAGGGAGTACCATATAAAATGAAATACGAAAAAAGCCATTTATTTTGTTCTCACCCAAACGTGATATGAATATATTCTAAAATATATCGAAAAACCCATGAGTCAGCATAGAAAACAAATGCTTCATCCTATCATGATCGGGCCTAATTATAAGGGTCGAGATTTAAAGGTAGAAACAGACTATCAGTGGAAGTGGTAGGCTGAAGTCCGTGTTCGCATATAAATGATAGAACGGATTGATGACATCAGAATACAGAAGGATGTTGTTCATGTGTATTTTAGGAAGAGCTAAAAATAATTCTACAATAATACACAAATTTAGCCGCGCAATTCCATGGGTCGCTATGCCAAAAAAATGATCCAATGATTTTGACTATAACGGTGGAGATTAAAGAGAGAAAACATACTTCACACGTCTGCGTCACACGTCCTACACCACCATATGCCACCAAGTACTACTACAAATTGTGATGGACTAGGACACTTTTGCTTTTTGCAAAGGACACTTACTAGCCGTGCCCATGAAGGATACTATGAAAACCTATGACACAGCTATCACGTGCCATATACAAAAACATTGAGTGTAAATATATCCACATTTGCATGCATCTATCACAAATAGGTAAAATTATAAGAAGAACAAAAATAAAAAAAAAGTAGTTTGAATATGAATTTACTAGAAAACTGAAATAAAATAATATTAATATATAGTCCAATTTTGATTTAGTAAAGGTAGAAGTCACTGCAAAAAAAAAGGTAACGAGTAATAAGAACAATTTTTTTTTTTAAAATCAGGTTCTCATTTTATTAAAATATGCATGTCAACGCCAAACAATACGAATACAAATAAAATTAACCACCTATGATCTATTATTATCAATATAACTATTAAAACAAAAAGAATGACTCGATTGGTGGATGATGCAATAAATGGCAACAGCCGGTCATTATGCATTGGTCACGGTTACTTCTTCAGTTGGACACTATTGCCTTTTTATTTTTGAACAGCCATATGGGCTCCGAGGTAGATACATGCAAGGGAATTTGGAAGACCATGCACATGGACGTACTGCAGTTGGAGTAGTTTTTTTGTGCATCTACAAAGAATGGACGTACTGCAGTTGGAGTAGTTTTTTTGTGCATGTACAAACAAGTGTAATTTCTAAGCTTTCATTGAATGTGGTGAAAATATAATTTTAGAAGTTTTTTTCTCGCTTCCAACTTCACAACATGGGTGCAACATGGCGAGCACAACACGGCAATAGCATGTAGGCACACACAAATCAGCGGGGCTTCTGCTAGAGGCGGCTTAATGCTGCCCTCATGGGAAATGGCCAGCGGCTTGACTCGGACGCAGAGGGCTGCTTCCGTGGTGCATAAAGAAGCCGGGCATGAGAAACACATGCTTAACATGATAATACTTCATAGACAATTCGCTAGGTTCTGCTGGCGGGCCTACGCTTCTGAGAGGTCTGTGGAACACCAGCAAGGCTGGACCTCCATGGGTGGCAGCACACATGCGATATGCACGCCAGTGATTTAAGGCTAATTTATGCGCTAGAAGGAAACCCGATAAGCTCAGGACAATGCTATTTTTACATCTATAAAAAAGTAGATACATTTTTACATCTACAATTGTTACAGAGTGGAATGAAAAAGCTTTTTAAGGAGAAGGTTATTTAGAGCAATAAATTTTCATCGTGATAGTGGTACATTCACCATGCTTGGGCCGACTTGGATTATACTGGTCAGCTAGCTTTAAACAGAGGAACGTGTGGATAAGATAGCAGGCACTCAAATATATAGGAGTTTGATCTGAATGGCACAGATGATGTAGACAATTCGGAAACTATGAACAGGAGTAGCTTCACGTACAAGATTGTAAAAGCACAAGGATTGAAGTTCAAAATGGACCGCTTAGCTGTAAAAGCTATGTAAGATGTGTGAAGAAAATGCATATATTTGATCAGTATATACAACCAGTGACCATATGAACGAAGAAAGAAAAAACAGTTTCGAAATGAGAGTCATCAATGTTATACTTATTTATTGGTGAAAACATCAACAAAATCATTCAAGTAAATCATCCAATCGTAGTGCTACTTTTTGGTTTATCGATTTTTTATCAATGTGATGCAGACAGCTAGGTGAAAGATTGTCTAAGATGCTTGAAAAATATGAATTCAATCAATATGATACGTGAAAAATATGAATTCAATCGACAACAATGATTCTAGCTAGAGGTGTTTTTCATAATTATCATATTTAATTCTTGGTAGAAGAATTCCCATGAAAAGTTTTTTGGAGGGATCTACACATCGAGAGTTGATGAGTAAAAGATGAAAAATAGTGATTACTGTAAATGTTACTGGTGTTACAAATCCTGCTTGAACCTCATTACCGTTGCCCTTCAACTGTCAAACACTTCGTTTAGAATGTCATAAAATGCGAAAGCTAATGTCTTGACGAATCATAACGGGTAAGGAGTTGCGGGAAATGAAGTGTTGGAAAATAATAACACCAAACACAACATTCTATGTTAAATCTAGCCGTGCCAATGCGCGAGTCACAGCGCTAGTTATACTAAAGGGACTAACTATTGTAAGCAGACTACGTATTAGGTTGGTTCTAGATGGTGTGTCAACTTCATATAGCCGGATGTTGGCTATACTATTAACCATGCTCTAAGTATGGTGTGAGTTGGAAAATTTATTAGGTCATTAATTAATAATTAACGGACGCCTTAATTACTCAGTCGTTTCTGATTCTTTTGGATAGTGGGGCTATTATTGACTTGGACGTGGGGTTTGGGCCAAAGGCCTACTATTATACTTGGTCTTACTAGCTCGCACGACCGACCTGACAAGCTCTACCCTAGCCGCCGCTGTATCATATGGTTTCGCACCGTTCCAGATCTTAGCGCCGCCACGCAATTCTTCTCCATCCCTCCTTCCAGCGTGCACCGCGAGAAGGGACAGCAGTCCTCCGAACGGGAGAGGGGTGATCAGGTTTTTGGGGAGCACACTCCTGTGACTGCTGCTAGTGACGACTTCCTCAACGACAGCCTTCTTCCCCGACCTCGGTAACCTCTTCATCAACGACATGAGTGACAACATCAACCACAGCGGTTCTGCTCCTGCTGTATAGTATGTGATTCTGTCATCCTGGTTTAGTCCGCATCATTACTTTGATCTTTGCAATTGTCGTCATGATCTATTTACTGTTGATTCGGACTACATCTCATAGTAAATTGCTCATATATTCAACAATCCAATCCAAAAACCTGATTATAGGCAATTTACTCCGAGTGGTTTTGCTGCGCTTTTGAAGCCGCCTACTTTTAAGGGGGTGCAATATAAAAGGTGGCGGACAAGAGCAGTATATTGGTTTCAGATCATGTACTGCTATGACGCCACTAAGGGTAAGCCTTAGGGCGATCTTAATCCTACACAGCAGGAAGCTTTTGAGAACATGGATACCCTCTTCAAAGCCGCCCTACTGAGTGTTCTTGACGATTCCATTGTGGATTCATATATGTCGTTTGACAGCGGAAAAGACATGTGGGATGCGCTCGAGGCCACGTTTGGGGCCTCGGGCACTGGCAACGAGTTGTACGTCATGGAGCAATTCTGTGACTACAAGATGACTGATGAGTGCTCTGTTGTTTAGCAGACTCATGAGATACAGTAACTCGCTGAGGAACTTGAGTACTTCAAGTGTGTGTTGCCGGACAAATTTGTTGCTGGGACCATCATTTCCAAGCTTCCACCTTCATGGAATTATTTTGCTACTTCTTTGAAAAACAAGAGATGTGAGTTTTCCGTTTCGGATCTCATTAGCACTCTTCGTTTTGAAGAGAAGGCGAGAGCAAAAGACACACGTGCTCGGGTCGCTGAGGGAGCTTCTAGTGCCCATATGGTACACGAGAAGAACTTCCAGCCCAACCAGCCCCAAAACAACAAGAACAAATCTCAGGGGAAAGGCAAGTTTGATGCAAAGAACAAGCTGTCACATTCTACCAACTTCAAGAAGAATTCTCATAATGGGAAGGGATACAAACCTCAATTTTGGTAGCACCGCACCATACTTATATGGCTGCATCTACCTGCTGTTAGCTAACCTCATGGTGCTCCAGGTATTCCTACATTCGTAACTAGGTACAATGACCACCGCAAGATGAAATAAGCTTATTCGTACGTTGACTTGCTGATTGCAGTGCGGAACGATCCTGTCATGTGTGGAGTAGCAAACAAGCAGTGCAGCCGAAGGTGGAAATCAACCAAGGACTTATGAAATTATATATAATCTTCCTCAGGCAGGTCAGTATCCCCTTCGTCCAGATGATCTTGTTTTGTCATGCCAAGCTATTGATATGTGCTACTGTTTTGCAACACCGTTTAAGTATAGCTACTGTTTTCCTATCTTTTCAGATTCAGGACAATGAAGATGATTTTAGGGGAACTGCACAATGTGGACTCATGTTGAGTCATCTCTATTGCCTCATGTGTTTGCTACAAATGTGTCAGCATCAATTGCAAGATGAGGCAGCTAGCTAGATGTGGAGTTGCCAACATGCTCAAAGTGCTCGCAACATTGAGAAGAAACAAGCATGCCTAGGAAATTTAATGCGTGCGCATGGAGGCCCTTTGCTCAGGGAAGCATCGACCGATTTTCTTTATTTCCACGCCTTCTCACAGCTTTGTATTGGTTATAGTATGGTGAATCATTGAGATGCATAAACATGCTGAACTTTTGTTCTTCTGAATGTTAGTATGCATACCGTATCTTCTGAAGCTTAGTTTAATGTAAATGTTGACTAGCCTGTGAACCTTCACAATCTAGTAAGTATATTCTAGGCATGTTTTTTGACACCTCACTTTGCCGCACTACGCGACCAGTGTGAGTGTCTGCATCCAGTACCGCATCCTCTAATTTGGTGGATGCCAAGTTGAAAAAGGTTACCGGTGAGTAGCCATAAGCTGGAGGCGTCTCTTTTTTTCTTTCCAATGGACAATAAGCTGGAGAGTGTCTCGGGCCGCCTCTAGCACAAGGCCCTCTAGAGTACGAAACACGGGCAGCCGACTGGGCCGATACAAAAGCCTATCCATCTTAAAGCCCATTTGTTTTTGTTTTTTGCGAGGAGAAGCCCATTTTTCTTGAAGAGGGATTGATCCCAGGAAAACCCCCCTTCCTCCTCACTTCCACTTACGCTTCCGTCTCGCCCCAATTCCCCCCGCTCCCCATCTTCCTCACTCTTCCAGAAAACCCCCGCTCACCTTCTTCCTCACTCGTACAGAGAACACCTGCTCCTCTTCTTCCACTCCTACAGAAAACCCAGCTCTCCTTCTTCCCCACTCGCACTGCCACTAGGCTCGTCTCTGGCTACTCTGCTCAAACCCGTGAGCTCGGCGCGACGCCCACAAGGAAAATGGAGTCGGCTGGCCCCAAC
>NC_057811.1:88613113-88614764 GCF_018294505.1 Triticum aestivum
CGATCTCCCGGACGTCATCCTTGAGGAGATCATCTCGCTTCTCCCTACCAAGGATTGTTGCCACACACAAGTCCTCTCAACTCGGTGGCGCCCTCTATGGCGCACCGCGCCCCTCAATCTCGACGGTCGTCAGATATCTGTCCTTCCTGAATTTGATCTCCTCAGAGCCATCGTCTCCTCTCACCAGCAGGGCCCCGTTCAATGCCTTTGCATCCCGACACGCTACCTGTTGTCCAAACCCGGCACAGTGGACGCTTGGCTGACATCCCCTGAATTCGGAAAACTCCAGCAGTTTGAGTTCTACCATTACCACGAAAGTTTCATACCACGAACATACCAAGAATTCGTGCCCACACCACCGTTTTCCTCCTCTCTCCACACCGCCACCTTCGCCCGGTGCCATCTACCAGATGATCTGGTACAAATGCTTCGACTCAACGGTAGTATACGGTTTTCACGTTAGTATACGGTTTTTATACACACAACGGTTTTCACGTTAGTATACGGTTTCGTTATACCGTAGGTTCCGGAGGAGGTGACGGAGCCGCGAACTTCGCCGAGCTAGACTCCGAATTCTCCGAACCAGGCAAGCATGTTTGAACCTTTGATATGATGAGTGTTTTGCATGTTTGCTTGAATGGTTTGTGCATGGCATATGAGCATCGGTGAGTGTTACGTTGCATGCAAGGCAACTAACCGTGTGCTTCGAAGTTTACTGTGATCTTCGATGAGAGATGACCTGATCATGTGGTGACATGAGAGGTGGTAAGATGGTATTGTTGTAGCATGCCAGTCTTATGTCATCCGATAAATTCCGACGTTAACGTGGACCGAGCCACGTTACCGTTCGTCTCCTCCCGTACTGCCACATGTTTTCTGCAAAGAATACGGTTTAGTAAGTTGCTAACCTCTTTCCTTGTACACACCAAATAGAGGGGCTAGGATGAGGGTTCCATGGCCCTGGATTAAAGCCAGTCATCCGGTCAGGGGGCATGGGTGTTTCCGGTTGGGACCGAGAGGGGGGCACCCCTTAGAGCGCGCGGTATAAATTTGATCCCATGCTACGCGAGGTTGTAGCCTCCCCGTCTCAAGGTTTTTCTTGAACGTTGCTTGGGCTGATTCCTGGCAACGGAATGTTGAATGGGTGTGTACTAGTTAGACGTGTTTCTCCTAAAACACCGTAAACGGAACTAGTCCCTTGTGACTACTAAAATACGTTGGCTGTGGTTAAGAGTACAAGCTCTGCAGAGTCAAATCCTTCCGAGTCATCATGTCCCTGGTCAAAGACCGTGGCCAGCATATCTCTATTCATGTCAGTCCCCGTGTCAGTTTCCGTGGGAAATCCCCGGTGAACAAGCTTGAGTGGTAAACCCGGTTGAACGTTATTCCTGTGGATGGACTAACCTTTTATTTATCTTGTACCTGAATATTCCCTTGAAATGATTTAAATTCATGAGCTACTGAAATATTGAGTTATGAAATATAAGCCCTTTATGTGATGTCGCTCAGACGTCCGACTGTGGCACCCTTGTCATTTACTTTCAATATAAGCCCTTTATGTGATGTCGCTCAGACGTCCGACTGTGGCACGTTCGTTATTTACTTTTGATATAAGCCCTTGATGTGATGTCGCTCAGACGTCCGACTGTGG
>NC_057811.1:88615114-88625062 GCF_018294505.1 Triticum aestivum
GGCACCCTTGTCATTTACTTTCAATATAAGCCCTTTATGAGATGTCGCTCAGACGTCCGACTGTGGCGCGTTCGTTATTTACTTTTGATATAAGCCCTTTATGTGATGTCGCTCAGACGTCCGACTGTGGCACGCTCGTTATTTACTTTTGATATAAGCCCTTTACGTGATGTCGCTCAGACGTCCGACTGTGGCATGCACTGTCATTTATATTCCATTATAAGCCCTTTATGCGGTGTCGCCTTGACGCCCGACTGCGGCATTGTTATTTTATTTGTATCCTTTCGAGGAGTCATTCAGACACTCGATTGGCCTTCAGTATTACATTGGGATTTCGGGAGGACTACCGCCCGACTTTCTTTTTATTTCCCATGCATTGCTATCTCATTGTCTGAGTGCGCATTATTAATCTGTTCATATGCATCATGTTTACATTTGTTATATCTTATGTCCAAACTATCTTGCGAGTACTTTCATAGTACTCACCTGGCTTGTTGATTTGGCCAGATGTTGACGAAGGCGATCTCATGGATGAAGAGTTTGATAGTGAGTCCGACGCCTAGAGGAGTCCCAGTCAGTCCCGTGCGATCCTGGATTTTGGTCACTTGTATTATATACGCTTCCGCCACCCACAATAAGAATCCTCGAGCCTCACTCCGACACTCGATGAGCTGTTAGATTTCAGGAGTCATATCACCCACTTCACTGTGACATATCCACCACCGCTTTTATTGTGAGTCAGTAGTTATGCCACCATATCCGCCTTTATGTGTAATATCGGCGTGCTTGTAATAAATTGTTGAGCAGTCTCCGCTCAACCTTGTATTATATTTAGTACTCCTGGTTTTTCTTCCGTGATCAAGAAATTGTCTACCAGTGAGAAGGATTCTTCTCTACTAGTCCGTAAAAGGGATCGGTTTCTCAATAAATATTTTTATTGGAAAACCGGTCGTGACAAGCTTGGTATCAGAGCCAGGCTGACTGTAGGAAGCCACTAGGTGCGATCGCTAATCGGTTATTAGCGTTTTTAGTGCTTTTTCAGCATTTTGCAAATGTAGCTATTTTCTGTTGGTCATCATAAATTTATGATTTGACTACTCAGAATTTTTGCCTACTTTTATAGATGGCTGGCAGCGACTGCGAGACTCGGGTGTTCACTAATGTGCCCGAGGGGTTTGTCAAACTCCTCGTCTCCATCACCAAGCTCACAATCGGGCCAGCAACTCGTCCAGAGTTCACGCTTTTCCAGCACAAGCTCAGCGACGACATGTCTATGCACCAGGCCGTGGTGCAATTCAAGGGAGGAAGTTCTGCGTCTCGCCACTTCCGTCTTGTGGGAAGGGCCATGCCTACGGAGAGGCATGCCATGCAGATGGCCGCACGTGAGGCAATAGCTCGCCTTCGGGATATTCTTCCTACGATGAAGACTCGTCGCTACCGCTACCTCCCATTCCATGTGCCATATACTTGTCACTATGCATTCGCCTGCCATAGGGGAGAGCGAGATGAAGCTATCGAGATGCTTGTTGAGTACCTCAAAGCTCTGGAGGCAGCTTTCGACAACCTCGTGGACGATCTCGTGGCTGCCCGTATGGACTTAGTTCGGGGCTGTTCTGCCAACAGGAGGGAGCTTCTCCACATGGCACCGCCACTGACCTTCGTCTCGTCCTCAGCATCCTATTCACCTGCCATTTTGGCCACCGCTCGCCGTCTGCCTACCACTGAGGAGTTCAACCAGGTCATTGCTCCTACTCCAGTCAGAGCTGCACCGCCTGCCGCACCCACACCACCGCCAGTCGCACCCGCGCCATCTCCTCAGCGCAGTGCTACGCGCCTGGAGCCTATTAGGGAGGAGGTGGAGGTTGATTCTCCTGCACCGCTGGGTCTTACCCTCGGCAGGCAGAAGGACATCTTCACCATCTCCGACTGAGTACGCCTAGTAGCCGCGCGATGTGTCTGCATGTATGATATGTTTTATATGTACATAGGTTTGTAGTAGTTGTGTGCGCTTCATGTAGGATCCCGGAGGAGTGTGCTAGCCTAAATAACATGTCAGGAATGTGTACACACATCCTGAGTGATGTATCGTATGTTTGCGTATCGCGTGTAAGATACGTACTGAGCAGTCCTTCTCCGTGCGCAATCAAATTTTTTCTTGAAAAAAAAAATCTTGAGGTCTTTTAAATTTTTGCCTTTGCAAGATTTTCCTTGTGCTGCACAGTTCTTCTCATGAGTTTTGCAAAATAATACCCCCAGAGTGGAAAATGTCTCGTCCGTGGACTCGTTCCATGCCAAATCCACCGGAAGAAGTTTATGGAACACAGACAAGCAACAACTTCACACAAGGGCAGTCTAGTCAACAGGACAGCGAGGCAGCCTTATCTCAAGTATGCCGCCTTTTCGAACAAAGCCAGCAGCAGCACCAAGAAATGATGAATCACGTCATCAATATGGGAAATCACCGTGAGCCATACCAACCGCACTCCAAGTTGTCTGAGCTACAGAAGACACGCCCTCCAACGTTCGCTCACACTGATAGGCCGCTTGAAGCCGATGATTGGCTTCGAGACATCGAAAGAAAGTTGATTATTGCTCAATGTTCAGATCATGAGAAGGTGATTTATGCACCTCACTACCTCACTGGAGCAGCTGCAGCCTGGTGGGAAAACTTCCTACACATGCACCCCAGTGAACATAACATCACCTGGGAAGAGTTTAAGGAAGGTTTTCGTGGGGCATACATCCCCAGGAGCATTATAAAAATCAAGAAAAGAGAGTTTGATGACCTCAAGCAGAGAGGCATGACAGTGACGAAATACAACAGTCAGTTTACCCAGCTATCTCGTTATGCCTACGATGAGCATATGACTGAGAACAAAAGGATGGAAAAAAATTTGGACGGCCTGGCGCCAGCACTAAAATGCCAACTGGTCGTACACACTTTCCTAGATTTCAAAACTCTGGTTGACAAGGCCATTACATTGGAGAATGAGCGCCGCAGTCTGGAGGATATTCGTAAGCGAAAAAGGGACAAGACGACTCTTGCTCGCAACAACCGGAGCAAGACTGATGTTCAGAGGAATGAAGCGAGAAAATCCACGACTACTGCTCTAAGGCCAACCAGATAGTTTCATTCAAGGGACAAGGACTTTACATACCGTCCAGGTGTCACTTGCTATGCTTGTGGAGAGGAAGGGCACTGTGCCAAGCAGTGCCCAAAGCTGAGGAACTCGGCCCCCAAGCCGAACAATGGTGGGAATAATCCAGCCCCCAAGCGTAACAATTTCAACCCCAGCAACAACCACAAGAAAGGTCACCTGAACCATGTGACCAAGGAAGAAGCACAGAATGCCCCAGACATTGTACTCGGTACGTTCCCTGTCAACACAATACCTGCCATGGTTTTGTTTGATTCTGGAGCTTCTCACTCGTTCATTTCGAAGAGTTTTGTTTTGCAACATGGTTTTCCGATACTTTCTTTGGAAAAGTCTATGATCATCAAATCCCCCGGGAATAAGCAGATCACTCAGAGTTACTGTCAAGGAGTGATTATTGAGTTTGAAGGACTAAAGTTTCAGGCAAATCTCATCATGTTGGAAAATAAAGGACTGGATGTTATCCTAGGAATGGACTGGTTAACCACCAACAAGGGATTTATTGACTGCTTCAATCGGACTGTGATTCTCACTCATCATCACGGCAAGACAATAAAAGTTACAGCTCAAGAGAAACCACGGTCACGGCAACCAAAGTTGAACAAAGTGGACATTTCAGAATTGAGAAAAGTTCCAGTGGTGTGCGAGTTTCCCGACGTATTTCCTGAAGAACAACCAGGCATGCCACCAGACCGAGAGATAGAGTTCATCATTGAACTAGAACCTGGCACCACCCCCATTTATAAGAAACCTTATAGAATGGCACCCTCCGAGTTGGTAGAATTGAAGAAGCAAATAAAGGAATTACTGGACAAAGTATTTATTCGAGCCAGCTCCTCACCTTGGGGTTCACCAGTATTATTCGCCAAGAAAAAGGATGGGACACTGAGATTGTGTATAGACTATCGAGCTCTCAATATGGTCACCATCAAAAACAAATATCCGATGCCACGGATAAATGATTTGTTTGACCAGCTCGCACAAGCCAAGGTGTTCTCAAAGATTGATTTAAGATCGGGATATCATCAATTAAAAGTACGGACAGAAGATATCCCTAAGACAGCATTCACCTCTAGATACGGATTATATGAGTTCACAGTAATGCCGTTTGGACTGACGAACGCCCCCGCATATTTCGTCCACCTCATGAACAAAGTGTTTATGAAATTTGTGGACAAATTTGTAGTGGTGTTCATTGATGATATTCTGGTATACTCAAGGACACCAGAAGAACATGCTGAACATCTCAGAATTGTATTGGGAGAATTAAGGAAACATCAATTGTACGCCAAATTTAGCAAGTGTGAATTTTGGCTAAGACAAGTTGGTTTTATAGGCCATATATTGACCCAAGAAGGCGTGGCCGTAGACCCAGAAAAAGTCAAAGCCATACTTGACTGGAAACCACCAGCCAACGTAACAGATGTACGGAGTTTCCTAGGAATGGCTGGATATTACCGAAGGTTTATTGAAGGGTTCTCCACTGTGGCAAAGCCAATGACAGAGTTACTCAAGAAAGACAAGAAATTTGTATGGACGGAAGCGTGCGAGAAGAGCTTCCAAGAACTCAAAAGGAAACTAACAACAGCACCGGTTTTGGTTGTGCCGGACATACACAAGAGTTTTGAAGTGTATTGTGACGCGTCCCGGAAGGGCCTCGGGTGTGTATTGATGCAGGACGGCAAAGTTGTCGCGTATGCTTCCAGGCAACTACGGAAGCATGAGGAAAATTATCCTACTCATGACTTGGAGCTAGCAGCAGTCATCCATGCACTCATAGAGTGGAGGCACTTTCTACTAGGAAATCATTGTGAAATATATACGGACCATAAGAGCCTTAAATATATTTTCACGCAGCCAGAGCTCAATTTACGACCACGACGCTGGTTGGAATTGGTCAAGGACTATGATGTCGGCATTCACTACCATCCAGGGAAAGCAAATGTAGTGGCAGATGCTCTTAGTCGGAACCCCAGCTCGGGCAACGACAGTCCACCGAACTTGAGGCCTGAGTTTCAGTAGGAGTTCGCTAAACTCAACATGGTGATAGTCTCTGAGGGCAACGTATCAACTCTGGAGATACAGCCCACCCTAATGGAACAAATTAAGAAGGCTCAGCGTGGACACCCCAGCATCGAAGGTATAAAGAGAAAAATGAGCCTTGGCAAGGCTTCAGAGTTCGTCACAGACAATGAGGGAATATTATGGTACGGGGACAGACTTTGCGTACCAAACATTGAGGAACTCAAGCAACAAATCCTAACCGAAAGCCACACCGCCCCATATTCGATCCACCCTGGAGGAACCAAAATGTACAAAGACATTCAGGAAAGATTTTGGTGGCACGGTATGAAAAGGGATATAGCCACATTCATTGCTTGTTGTGATTCGTGTCAGCGCATTAAAGCTGAGCACCAAAAACCAGCAGGGCTGCTATAGCGAAACAGGATACCTGAGTGGAAATGGGACGAAATTGGAATGGACTTCATCGTCGGACTACCTCGATCACAACGCGGAAATGATGCCATATGGGTCATCACAGATAGGCTAACCAAGGTGGCACATTTCATTCCCGTGAAGACGACCTACTCCACTCAGAGGCTTGCTAAGCTTTATCTCTCCCGTATAGTTTGTCTGCATGGAGTCCCAAAGACTATAATATCCGACCGAGGCACTCAATTTGTCTCTAAATTTTGGGATCACTTACAACAAGCTCTAGGCACTCAACTAGCATTCAGTACAGCGTACCACCCCCAGACTGATGGACAAACTGAACGCGTGAACCGAATCCTAGAGGACATGCTGAGAGCCTGTGTGCTCACCTATGGATCCAGTTGGGAAGAAAGTTTGCCGTATGCCGAATTCGCGTACAACAAAAGTTACCAAGCCAGCTTACAAATGGCACCTTTTGAAGCATTGTACGGACGGAGGTGTCGTACCCCACTAAATTGGTCAAAAACAGGTGACAGTCGTATCTTCGGCCCAGACATGCTCAAGGAAGCCGAGGAGAAAGTTAAACAAATCAGGGACCGACTCAAGACAGCTCAAAGCCGACAAAAGAGCTATTACGATCGAAAACATCGTGAGGTCAGCTTTGAACCCGGTGAATATGTATACCTACGAGTGTCTCCTATGCGGGGCCTGCAACGGTTCAAAATTAAGGGGAAGCTAGCCCCAAGATTTATTGGACCCTTCTGTGTAATTGCACGAAGAGGGACAGTAGCCTACCAGCTGGACCTGCCCAAAGAGTTGTCAGACGTCCATGACGTGTTCCACGTCTCGCAGTTAAGGAAATGTGTGAGCAACCCGGAGAAGCATGTATCTCATGAGAGCATTGATGTGCAACCAGACCTCACCTACAGAGAGCGACCAGTAAAGATATTGGGAGAGTCTGAAAGGAGGACCCGTCAGAAAACAACAAAAAATTTCAAGGTTCAGTGGAGCAATCACACCGAGGATGAAGCTACATGGGAAAGAGAGGATTTTCTTCAGGCAGAGTACCCACATCTATTTGAGGATCAGCTGAAATCTCGGGGACGAGATTTTTTCTAAGGGGGTAGGTGTTGTGACACCCAAAAATTTTATTTTGGTTTTATCAAAATCTTTATTTGATTTGAAGGAGGGTATTTAAATTTTTCTTCTAAAGAACTCTCCCTCTCAAAAATTTTCTTTTATGACAAATATTTTGTTTGGTTTCATCCAAGACTTGGTCTTTGGTCTTGGAGGTTTTTCATCTCATGTTGGCTCAACACCAATGTTTTCCATTGGAAAAGTTTTTGAAAATCTTTTCTTTTTAAATAGCCCTATGGCATTTGGAGTGATCTTTTCCCTCTCAAAAATCTCCTCTTGCCATGACATGAGTAGAAATCCCCTCCCAAAAGCCATCTCCCATCTTTGTGTCAAGATATACTTCAAATCCAGCAAGTTGAACTCCCCCATGACTTTGTTTCCATTTATTTCCAATCAAAATCTTTTTCTGTCCTCTATTTTGATCCTTGGAGATTTACAAATGAACTACCATTTCTCCTTTGAGTTTTGCCTCCAAACAAATTTCCCTGGCTAGTCCTTAGAGCCCTCAACCAAGATCCATGATGATCCACTGGTCTCCAGTTCAAATATTTCAAATTGTGCTTGCTGCAAGTTTGGACCATATTTGTCAAATTTGATGAAATTCATTTGTTTTCTCCTCCTAAAAATCTGAGTAAATTCAGGCAGCCTCTGGATGCATTGAGAGGTCACCTCACCAAGCCCTAGCTCCAGAAATTTTTTTCCTCATGCCAAATCATTTCGTCGAACACCTGAAGGTCACTGTTACTGTCAAGTTCAGAAAGTTCAGAGATACAGTTTCAGTGAGCCGCTGTCGTTTTCTTCAGAAACCTATCTCGATCTCGCCAGTAGCTGCAGTGGCACCTTGCACCCTGTGCCTCCTTCTTATCCCTGCGCCGCACGATCGCCTGGAAGCTTGCGGGCGTCGGCGACGAGCTGGTGGAGGCGCGCCACCCCGTGAGCGACGGCAGCAACGCCCTTTGCAGCTGCCAGAGAGGCGCAGTGTTGGACGGCGCCGTCCAGCGCCGCCCAAGCCACCAGAGGCCACCGCGTGGCCATCCACTCACCCGTGCACGCTGCAGGTCCGTCGTCATGAACTGGTAGGCGCGGAGCGCGCTCCCTGCCGCCGACGTGCCCGTACGGCCGTTCCGTCGAGGGCCAGTGCATTACGCAAGCCCGACCGAGGTTTGAGTAGCGAAACGGCGCCAGTGATCCTCCACGATGATGCCTAGCCACCTAAACCCCCTGCCCAACCTCTGCCTCGCCGTAATTTCTCGCCGGCGTTATCCCGTTCACGGCCACCCCCTCGGATCGCCTATAAAAGGAGGTCCCGAGCTCGAACTCGAACCCGCACCACCTCTACACACCACCAGTACCACGCCAAGCCACTGGAAGAGCCCCGAGGGAGTCTTCTTCCCCAACTCCGGCCGCCTCGACCCGCTTCGGGATCCGGCTCGATTCACTCCCGTGCGTGCACCCCTACCCCTCAGCTCTTGCCAGTAGCCTCCTAGTGCATCCACATCTCTGATCCGCGCATCAATTTGGAGTTTGCAGCACCCACCGGAGTATTCCACCATCGCCCGAACCACCGTCCGCCGGAGATAGTGTCGCCATCGACGTGGTGCTCTCCGACGGTCAAGTCCACCACCCACCGACGCGGAAGAACACCCTGAACCTGTAGGTACCCTCCTATCACTCTGCCTCGCCGTGGTTCAACGCCGGCGACCACCGCAGCCTTCGGGCGCCGGCGAGCTCCGTTGGAAGTTTTGAACCTGACGGGTGGGACCCCCCCGTCAGCATCTCTTCTTTTCCCCTTCGAACCGTTTTCTGAAAGCGCCTTCGGGCAGAATGTGTTTTCTCTCTGGGCTAACGTATTTCTTACCGAAGCGTTTTCTGGTTTTTCAAACAAGTCCCTGGTTCTTTTCTGTTTCATCACAAATCAGTCCTTGGACTAAAACCCTTATATCTTTTAAATAAAAGATGCTTTTTAATTGATTCTTTTGCTGTCAGTCTTATATTTTTGTCTAGTTTTTTATAGTATTTATTTGGAAAAATTTTGGAACAATTTTTATACACGTAACGGTTTTCACGTTAGTATACGGTTTCGTTATACCGTAGGTCCCGGAGGAGGTGACGGAGCCGCGAACTTCGCCGAGCTAGACTCCGACTTCTCCGAACCAGGCAAGCATGTTTGAACCTTTGATATGATGAGTGTTTTGCATGTTTGCTTGAATGGTTTGTGCATGGCATATGAGCATCGGTGAGTGTTACGTTGCATGCAAGGCAACTAACCGTGTGCTTCGAAGTTTACTGTGATCTTCGATGAGAGATGACCTGATCATGTGGTGACATGAGAGGTGGTAAGATGGTATTGTTGTAGCATGCCAGTCTTATGTCATCCGATAAATTCCAACGTTAACATGGACCGAGCCACGTTACCGTTCGTCCCCTCCCGTACTGCCACATGTTTTCTGCAAAGAATACGATTTAGTAAGTTGCTAACCTCTTTCCTTGTACACACCAAATAGAGGGGCCGGGATGAGGGTTCCATGGCCCTAGATTAAAGCCAGTCATCCGGTCAGGGGGCATGGGTGTTTCCGGTTGGGACCGAGAGGGGGGCACCCCTTAGAGCGCGCGGTATAAATTTGATCCCATGCTACGCGAGGTTGTAGCCTCCCCGTCTCAAGGTTTTTCTTGAACGTTGCTTTGGGTGATTCCTGGCAACGGAATGTTGAATGGGTGTGTACTGGTTAGATGTGTTTCTCCTGAAACACCGTAAACGGAACTAGTCCCTTGTGACTACTGAAATCCGTTGGCTGTGGTTAAGAGTACAAGCTCTGCAGAGTCAAATCCTTCCGAGTCATCGTGTCCCTGGTCAAAGACCGTGGACAGCATATCTCTATTCATGTTAGTCCCCGTGTCAGTTTCCGTGGGAAATCCCCGGTGAACAAGCTTGAGTGGTAAACCCGGTTGAACGTTATTCCTATGGATGGACTAACCTTTTATTTATCTCGTACCTGAATATTCCCTTGAAATGATTTAAATTCATGAGCTACTGAAATATTGAGTTATGAAATATAAGCCCTTTATGTGATGTCGCTCAGATGTCCGACTGTGGCACCCTTGTCATTTACTTTCAATATAAGCCCTTTATGTGATGTCGCTCAGACGTCCGACTGTGGCACGTTCGTTATTTACTTTTGATATAAGCCCTTGATGTGATGTCGCTCAGACGTCCGACTGTGGC
>NC_057811.1:88625271-88627446 GCF_018294505.1 Triticum aestivum
CTGTGGCACCCTTGTCATTTACTTTCAATATAAGCCCCTTATGAGATGTCGCTCAGACGTCCGACTGTGGCACGTTCGTTATTTACTTTTGATATAATCCCTTTATGTGATGTCGCTCAGACGTCCGACTGTGGCACGCTCGTTATTTACTTTTGATATAAGCCCTTTACGTGATGTCGCTCAGACGTCCGACTGTGGCGTGCACTGTCATTTATATTCCATTATAAGCCCTTTATGCGGTGTCGCCTTGACGCCCGACTGCGGCATTGTTATTTTATTTGTATCCTTTCGAGGAGTCATTCAGACACTCGATTGGCCTTCAGTATTACGTTGGGATTTCGGGAGGACTACCGCCCGACTTCCTTTTTATTTCCCATGCATTGCTATCTCATTGTCTGAGTGCGCATTATTAATCTGTTCATATGCATCATGTTTACATTTGTTATATCTTATGTCCAAACTGTCTTGCGAGTACTTTCATAGTACTCACCTGGCTTGTTGATTTGGTCAGATGTTGACGAAGGCGATCTCATGGATGAAGAGTTTGATAGTGAGTCCGACGCCTAGAGGAGTCCCAGTCAGTCCCGTGTGATCCTGGATTTTGGTCACTTGTATTATATACGCTTCCGCCACCCACAATAAGAATCCTCGAGCCTCACTCCGACGCTCGATGAGCTGTTAGATTTCAGGAGTCATGTCACCCACTTCACTGTGACATATCCACCACCGCTTTTATTGTGTGTCAGTAGTTATGCCACCATATCCGCCTTTATGTGTAATATCGGCGTGCTTGTAATAAATTGTTGAGCAGTCTCCGCTCAACCTTGTATTATATTTAGTACTCCTGGTTTTTCTTCTGTGATCAAGAAATTGTCTACCAGTGAGAAGGATTCTTCTCTACTGGTCCGTAAAAGGGATCGGTTTCTCAATAAATATTTTTATTGGAAAACCGGTCGTGACAATACCACCTATATCTGCTAGACTACCACTGAAAGAGGCCACACAACATACTCAAACTATGCCAGAGCCCATAATGGCTTGTGGCTGGACACGGCAGTTTCTAGCTTGAATAATCTTATGATCCCTTTCAGCCTAGGTGGCAAACCATAGGATGATCACACGGCTACTCCGGGATATGCTAGGACAACACTGGATTGCTCCAGGTCCCGCAACCAATCCACCCAGATATGTATTTAAGTAGCCACCTTAAGTTTCCCTTAGTTAAAATCTCTCACATCTTTCATGAAATCTCACATACCAATCCACGTCTACGAGCATAGCAAAGCAGCATAAGCATAACGTAATGATACCCGGGGTTTGATAAAAGACAATAGGTTCCTACCTCACCAACTACTTCCCACACCCACATGTAATCAAAACCTACTCATGCAATGTTTGAGGGTTGAAACTAATGCATAAAAACTGGGTAATAAAGGGATATGATCAAAGTGTTACTTGTCTTGCTGACGATCGGAAAACCCTAGAGATTCGTAGTAGCAAGGCTCGCACTCCGGAAACTCTATCATGAACAAACAGTAGCATACATAAGCACTCAAGCATAAGATTCAAAGGTAAAACCAAAAGAAAAGATCTAAAAGGAAATTTCAAGTGAAGAGCTTCGATTGGCAAGAAGAATCAATCGAAACGGAGATACGAAACTCAAACTACGATCAAAAGAAGTTCAAAATCAAATCTGCTTGAAACCAAATTTTAAATTTTCAAAATCATGTTCAAGTTGATTATCTAGATAGAGGGGAACAAGACGAAGATTTTTGCGACGATTTCACTGGATTTGGATAAACGAGCAAAAAGTAATGAGGGTTTGAACATAAGGGACTAATCTATAAGGAAACTATTCGCGGATAGGTCCCTAGTCTAAAATAAACAGAAAAAGAAAAATCTATCAGACGAACGTCCACTAACAGGAACTAACGGACGAATTCGTTCGCTAATAAAACGAATCGGGTGAACCCTCGCTATTTAGCAAAACCTAAAAAAATAAACCGATCTAAAAGAATACATAAAAACCGGGTCGGGTGGTTCGGTTTATACCGGTTCGAGGGAAAAGGCCGGCGGCCGCGGCGTTCACCGGCGAGGCAGGGCAAGGTGGCGGGCGGCGTCGGCAGCGCCGGGGAGCAGCGGCAGCGACGGGAGGCGGCGCGGGGCAGCAGCGCG
>NC_057811.1:88627948-88630634 GCF_018294505.1 Triticum aestivum
CGCGACGCGAGGCAGGCGGCGGTGAGCGGCTGCGGCTCGGGCGGCGGGACGGCTCGGGCAACGGGAGGCGGGGCTGTGACGCCCCCGATTCAATGGTACACTAATCATACACGCAAACGTGTACGATCAAGATCAGGGACTCACGGGAAGATATCACAACACGACTCTAAAAATAAAATAAGTCATACAAGCATCATAATACAAAGCCAGGGGCCTCGAGGGCTCGAATACAATTGCTTGATCATAGACGAGTCAGCGGAAGCAACAATATCTTAGTACAGACATAAGTTAAACAAGTTTGCCTTAAGAAGGCTAGCACAAACTGGGATACAGATCGAAAGAAGCGCAGGCCTCTTGCCTGGGATCCTCCTAAACTACTCCTGGTCATCGTCGGTGCCCTGCAAGTAGTAGTAGGCACCCGCAGTGTAGTAGGAGTTGTCGTCGATGGTGGCGTCTGGCTACTGGGCTCCAGCATCTGGTTGCGACAACCAGGTAGAAGGGAAAGGGGGAAAAGAGGAAGAAAAGCAACGTGAGTACTCATCCAAAGTACTCGCAAGCAAGGAACTACACTACATATGCATGGGTATATGTGTAAAAGGGCCAAATTGGTAGACTGAATTGCAGAATGCCAGAATAAGAGGGGGATAGCTAATCCTGTCGAAGACTACGCTTCTGGCCACCTCCATCTTGCAGCATGTAGGAGAGAGTAGATGGTAAGTTCACCAAGTAGCATCGCATAGCATAATCCTACCCGGCGATCCCCTCCTCGTCGCCCTGTTAGAGAGTGATCACCGGGTTATATCTGGCACTTGGAAGGGTGTGTTTTATTAAGTATCCGGTTCTAGTTGTCATAAGGTCAAGGTACAACTCCAAGTCGTCCTGTTACCGAAGATCACGGCTATTCGAATAGATAAACTTCCCTGCAGGGGTGCACCACATAACCCAACACGCTCGATCCCATTTGGCAGGACACACTTTCCTGGGTCATGCCCGGCCTCGGAAGATCAACACGTCGCAGCCCCACCTAGGCACAACAGAGAGGTCAGCACGCCGGTCTAAATCCTATGCGCGCAGGTGTCTGGGCCCATCGCCCATTGCACACCTGCACGTTGCGAACGCGGCCGGAAGCAGACCTGGCCTAGCAGGCATTCCAGTCCAATCCGGCGCGCGCCGCTCAGTCGCTGACGTCGAGAAGGCTTCGGCTGATACCACGACGTCGAGTGCCCATAACTGTTCCCGCGTAGTTGGTTAGTGCGTATAGGCCAAATGGCCAGACTCGGATCAAATACCAAGAACTCGTTAAGCGTGTTAAGTATCCGCAAACGCCGACCAGGGCCAGGCCCACCTCTCACCTAGGTAGTCTCAACCTGCCCTGTCGCTCCGCCACAAAGTAACAGTCGGGGGCCGTTGGGAAACCAGGCCCACCTCTACCAAGATGGAGCCACCTGCCCCTTCAGCCCCCATCTCCGAACAGTATCATAAGTAATGTAATAGTATAGAGTATATAGCATATGCCCATGATCACCTCCCGAAGTGATCACGGCCCAGTAGTATGGCATGGCAGACGGACAAGAGTGTAGGGCCACTGATGGAACACTAGCATCCTATACTAAGCAGTAGGATAGCAGGTAAGGGTAACAACTGTAGCAAGAATGACAGGCTATGTATCAGAATAGGATTAACCGAAAGCAGTAACATGCTACACTACTCTAATGCAAGCAGTAGAACGGAATAGGCGATATCTGGTGATCAAGGGGGGGCTTGCCTGGTTGCTCTAGCAAAGAGTCGTCAACAACGTAGTCGATCAGGGCACCAGCAGCGGCGTCAGTCTCGTAGTCTACCAGAGAGAAGAGGGGGGGAAGAAATAGTAAATACAGAGCAAACAAAGCATCACAAAATATAACAAGGCAATACGCAGTGCCGGGGGTGATCTAACGTGGTAGTAAGTGATACTGGTGAACGGGGGAAACATCCGAGAAAGTATCCCAGGTGTTTTGCGTTTTCGGGCAGATGAAACGGAGGGGGAAAGTTGCGTGTTTGCTATGCTAGGGATGTGTGGCGGACGAATGGGCTGCATATCCGGATTCGTCTCGTCGTTCTAAGCAACTTTCATGTACAAAGTATTTTCATCCGAGTTACGGTTTATTTTACATTAATTTTTAAAGTTTTAGTTCATTTTTATATTAACAGAATTAATTTAATTATAAATTGTAATTATGATGTCAGCGTGATGTAAGCATGATGTCATCAGTCAACCATCTGCTGACCAAGTCAACAGACGTGTGGGTCCCGTCCGCCATTGACTCAGACTAACTAAACAGGATTTATTAATTAGGTTAACTAAGTTTCATTAGTTTAATTAAATGCAATTAATTAAGTTAATTAATTAACTAACTAACTAACTAATTATTTATTTTAATCCTTTTTTATAGACATTCTGGGGCTGGGCCCCACTTGTCATAGGGCCAGTGGGCCTTAGCGGGTGCGGGCGTCGGGCACAGCCCGAGCGGGCGCGGTGGTTAGCGGGCGAAGGGCACGACCGGGGCGGACCTGGCGCGGTCAGGGGGCTAACGGGCGGCGGCTCCGGCGCTGCTGACATGGCATCATTAGTACCTGACATGGCATCATTAGTAGAGGGTTACTGTAGCTTAATTATCCGAGCATCACAGGGGTGGTGGAGCAGGTT
>NC_057811.1:88630956-88639025 GCF_018294505.1 Triticum aestivum
CCGTGCAGCGGCAGCTCGGTGCGGGACTCCCGCGCGGGGAAGGCGGCGGCGGTTGCGGGCCGGCTGGGCTTCGGCCTAGTCAGTCGAAGGGAAATTTGTTTAAAATACATTTCGCCGAAACGGAAAAAACCAAAATAAAATAAATAAAAATCCTAAAATCGCAAAAATAATTTTGATGGTCCTCTACTAATATTTAGGACAACATGAACATTTTTTTGGGCTAAAATGAACATTTTTTCCTAATTTAACCGATAAAATCTCAAATAAAATTCAAATAAATAAATATTTTTACTTAAAATTAAATTTTCCATTATTCCCTCTGTTTTGAAGAAGTCATATTATCTTCTCTCACTATTTTATTTATTTTGGAATAATTAGAAAAATAATTTCAAACAAAAATTACCTTGATCCAATTTACCAATTTTGAAAATTCAAAAATGGAATTTTATGAAAACCTCCAACTCTCTCAAATGGTCCTTGAGTTGCTTAAGGTCTCTTGGATGAAAATGTCCAAATAAACCAAATTCATAATGCAAGAATCATGGATGCATATGATGACCTAATGATTAACATCCAAATTGAAAATTGGGATGTTACAAACCTACCCCCCTTAAGATGAATCTCGCCCTCGAGATTCGGGCTGGCTAGCAAATAGGTGTGGGTGGTCTTTCCATAGGTCTTCTCGCTCCCAGGTGGCTTCTTCCTCGGTATGGTGACTCCACTGAACTCTGCAAAACTTGATGACCTTGCTACGTGTAAGTCGGCTGGCAAACTCGAGAATCTTGACTAGTTTCTCCTCGTAGGTTAGGTCACTCTCCAACTGAATTGCTTCCAGTGCATTGTATCTCTTAGAGGAATATCGGCCATCTCTGCATGGCACTTCTTCAACTGGGAAACATGAAACACATCATGAACTCGTGAGAATCCTTCCGGTAACTCCAACTTGTAGGCCACTTCTCCCATACGTTCCAAAACTCGGTATGGTCCTACAAACCTGGGGGCTAACTTTCCCTTAACTCCAAATCGTTTAACTCCTGGAAGTGGTGACACACGAAGATATGCTCTGTCTCCAACTTCATAGGCTACCTCCTTGCGTTTGGTGTCAGCATAACTCTTCCGCCTGGACTGAGCTACCTTTAGTCTATCACGAATCAACTTAACCTTCTCTTCAGACTCTCTGATTAAATCGGGTCCGAACAACTGATGGTCTCCAACTTCATCCCACATCAATGGTGTCCTGCACCTCCTTCCATACAAATCTTAGAAAGGGGCCATCTTCAAACTAGCCTGGTAGCTGTTGTTGTGTGAGAACTCTGCATAAGGCAAATTATCATCCCAACTAGATCCATAATCTAGCGCACAAGCTCTCAACATGTCCTCCATAATCTGATTGACTCTCTCGGTCTATCCATCTGTCTGCGGATGAAAGGTTGTACTGAACTCTAGCCTGGTACCCAAAGTCTGGTGCAACTGATTCCAAAACTTCAAGGTAAACTGTGTTCCTCTATCTGATACGATGGTCCTCGGAACTCCGTGCAGACATACGATCCTGGTCATATATATCTTGGCCAACTTCGCGCTCATATAAGTGGTTTTCACAGGGATAAAGTGAGCCACTTTGGTCAAGCGATCAACTACTACCCAGATAGAGTCATATCTTGATTGTGTCCTGGGTAACCCGGTGATGAAATCCATGCCAAGCTTATCCCACTTCCATTCGGGTATCAGCATAGGCTGAAGTAGTCCTGCTGGCTTCTGGTGTTCTGCCTTGACTCTCTGACAGACGTCGCATACTTCTACATACTCGGCAATATCCTTCTTCATACATGTCCACCAGAAATGTTCCCTTAAATCCAAATACATCTTGGTGTTTCCGGGGTGAATTGAGTATGGCGAGTCAGGCGCTTCCTGAAGAATTAACTTCCTGATCTCTGGGTCATTGGGCACATAAATATGATCCTCAAACCATAATGTTTCATGTTCATCCTCACGAAAAACTTTGGCCTTTCCTTTACTCATCTTATCCTTTATCTCCGCAATCTCCTTATCAGTCTTCCGTGCTTCTCGAATCTTTCCCAACAATGTGGACTGAACTTCCAATGCTGCAACAAAACCTCTCGGAACTATCTCCAAACGAAGTTCTCTAAGATCGTCGGCTAACTCCTGAGGTAATCCTCCAGTTATGAGAGTATTAACATAACTCTTGCGGCTGAACACGTCTGCTACAACATTGGCCTTTCCTGGATGATAATGCAGTTTCATATCATAATCCTGTATGAGCTCCAACCATCTCCTCTGCCTGAGATTTAACTCCTTCTGCGTGAAGATATACTTCAAACTCTTAGGATCCGTGTATACATCACAACGGTTTCCAATGAGAAAATGTCTCCAGGTCTTGAGTGCATGCACTACGGCTGCTAACTCCAAATCATGTGTGGCCTAATTTAACTCATGGGGTCGAAGCTGACGTGAGGCCTATGATACAACTCTTCTTTCTTGCATAAGTACACCTCCAAGTCCCTAGTGAGAAGCGTCGCAATATACTTGGAAATCCTTGTGTATATCTGGAAGAATTAGCACTGGGGCTGTAACTAAATGTTTCTTCAACTCCTGAAAGCTGGCCTCACATTCTTCGGTCCATTTAAACTTGGTGTCCTTCTTCAATAACTCCATCATGGGCTTTGCAATCTTGGAAAAGTTCTCAATGGATCTCTGGCAATACCCTGCGAGTCCAAGAAAACTGCGTATGTCTCCAACTGAGGTGGGTGCCAACCACTCAGTGACGGACTGAACCTTAGAAGGGTCTACTGCTATTCCTTCTCCTAATATAAAATGTCCGAGAAATCCGACTTCTTTCAACCACAATTCACATTTGCTAAACTTGGCATATAGCTGATGTTCCTTGTGTTCTTCTTCATTCTTCGAGTACACCAATATATCATCAATGAACACCACCACAAACTTATCCAAAAACTCCATGAACACCTTATTCATCATACTCATAAAATAGGCAGGGGCATTAGTCAATCCAAAAGACATGACCGTGTACTCATATAGCCCATACCTTGTGGTAAAAGCTGTCTTGGTATATCCTATTCTCGGATCTTCAGCTAGTGGTATCCTGATTGAAGATCGATCTTGGAGAATACTTTAGCTCCCTGCAGCTGGTCAAACAAGTCATTGATCATCGGTAGTGGGTACTTGTTCTTGATCGTCACCTCATTCAGTGCATGATAATCCACAACCATCCTTAAAGATCCATCCTTCTTCTCGACTAAGAGCACTGGGGCTCCCCACGGTGATGAACTTGGTCGGATATGACCTTTCTCCAATAACTCCTTAATCTGCTTCTTAATTTCCTCCAGATCATTTGTGGGCATCCGATACAGTCTCTTCGATATTGGTCCGGTGCCTGGTAACAGCTCTGTCAAAAATTCTATATCTCGGTCTGGTGGCATGCCTGGTAATTCCTCTGGGAACACATAGGGATAATCCTTCACAACTGGCACTTCCTCCTGAACAACTCCTAAGAGTGAATTTACTTGGGTCCTCCTTGGCGCATGCCTGGACACATACTTGATCCTTTTTCCTTCTGGTGTGGTGAGGAGTATTGACTTACTAGCGCAATCGATGTTTCCTCCATACTTCGATAACCAATCCATGCCTAGTATTATGTCCAATCCTTGTGACTCCAAAATAATGAGGTCTGAGGGGAAAACGTGTTTGCCTATGGTCAATGGCAACTGACAACACCATCGACTAGCCATATATTCTGCTCCTGGTGAGCTTACTAACATTGGTGACCTAAGGGCTAAGGTTTCCAGCTTAAACTTATCCACAAATCCCCTTGATACGTATGAATGCGATGCACTAGTGTCAAAAAGAACAAGAGCTGTAAATGACTTAATCAAAAACTTACCAATAACTGCGTCAGGCTGCTCTTCAACTTCCTCCACGTTGATATGGTTCACCTGACCTCTAGTAAAGGGGTTTGGCCTCTTTCCCGAGCTTCCATTACCATTACCATTCTTGGCTTCGGGACACTCGGTGGCGTAGTATCCAGTCTTCCCGCATTTGAAACAAGTAATGTGACTCAGCTCCTTCTTAGCGGGTGTAGCGGGGTTGGAACGGTTCTGGTTGTTGTTTCCTCCACTCCCATTGCCATTCTTAGAGCCACTGTGGTTGTGTGAACTTCCTCCATTGTGGGAATGGCCTCCATGGGTATGTCCCCCATGGTTATGAGTGTGTCCTCCCGAGTACGGGGTATAGTGAGGCTTCTGCTGAGCTCCAGAGTTGTACTTCCCCTGTCCATACTTCCTTTTATGGCTCTCTATCTGCTACTGTTTGCTTTCAATCATGAGGGCCCTGTCTACCAGCTCCTGGTAGTTAGTGAATGCTGCTACCATCAACTGCATACTCAGCTCATCATTTAGTCCCTCCAGAAATTTCTCCTGCTTTGCGGCATCTGTGTCCACATCATCTGGGGCATAGCGTGCTAATTTTCTGAACTCATCCATGTACTGCGCCACGGTACAATTCCCTTGGCGTAAGTTGCGAACTCACGCTTCTTCATACTCACGGATCCAGTTGAGACATGTGCAGTGCGGAAAGCTTGCTGAAACTGATCCCAAGTGACATTGGCCACAGTGAAAGTGGCAGTGTAGTTCTCCCAGCATGAGGCTACGGGTCCATCCAGTGTTGGTGTGCGGAAAAACGCACCTTCTTAGCATCTGTGCAACCTGCGGTGGTCAGCTCCCTTCCAATCTTGCGGAGCCAGTCATCAGCAACAATCGGCTCAGTGCTACTAGAGAACACTGGTGGATTCAACCTTAGAAAACGGGCTAAGTTGTCAACTGGTGGGGGTGGCGGTGGGTTGTTGTTGTTGTTGCCTTGGTTCTGGACTAGCAGCTGCATCAAGGCATTCTTCTGTTGGATCAACTGAGTGAGCTCCGGTGGGAAGGCGGATGTGGGGTCACGTCTCAGAGGCATCTGATAGGTTTAGAGGGGTGAGAACAGAATAGAGTGAGGTCTAAAGAGAAATCACTACCCATATGCACATGAGACAAACACATTCATTTCACACCACTCAATTCAAACAAGAAACATACAATCGATCTAATCTACCATTACAAAATCTCGCGGACTATTTCTATATACATGGAGGAATACTAATGGTAATATGGTAGTCGACTAGAAATTTTGATCGGTGGAAGACTCCATGATATCTGCTCCAGCTTCGTCTTCATAATCATCACTGTCTTCATTATCGCTGTCGGGGTCGGATTTGGTGTCGTATATTATGATGTAGTCTTCAGAACGGATGTCCTCTTTAGGTTCAGGATCCCCCATGAATATCCCTAGCTTCTTCTTCAGGTCTTCATTCTTCTCCAGTAGTACAGCAATTTCCTCTTCATATCCATCGCGTGTAGATTTGAGTTCCTCTTCTAGCTCCATGTTCCGGGCCATCACCTGCTTCATGTCTATCATATTGGCGCACATCAGGTTCTCCTGACGACGAATGTGCTGATTCAACTCCTGTATGTAGGCTGCAATAGATTTATCCTTCCTGGTGCAAATCATCTCCCTTTGCTCATCTCGGTGTCCACATATCCGATAGATGGTGTCCTTAAGATCCTTATTGTACACCTCGCCGATGCGTCCAATGGCGATGTGGGAGGGCATGCTCTTTCCTAGACTCTAGGTTGGTGCATCAAAGGGAAACTCAATGGGCTCGGTAACTGGAGCAAAAGTCCTTCCTGGAACACGAACTTGAATCGTCCAGTGATCCTCTTCTGGCAAGGTTGCAGTGAAAGTTCCGGTGAAGCTTGGTATGCCGATGTTCAGGTACCTAGTGACTTCCTTCAAGTGTCGTCTGAAAGGGGTGTCGTCATCCGGTTGATTGAACTTGTTCCTTGGGTCCGCCATCTATAGAGTAGAAATGGAGAAGACTTAGAAATGAGTAGAGAAGAGTATCATGTGGCTTGTCCTAGTGGTCGCGTCCTACAGTCAGCGTGTGCTCTGATACCATCTTGTAGCGACCCGACCTCAGACGGTCAAGTCTCTATGCTTAAGTGTCATCCCTGGATTGGTATTGCTGACACGCACAGTACTCGAGGAATTATAACAGAGTTCAATCACACACTTATTACATCGAGTGTCTCAAAAGAGTACTTATTACAATAATATGGCTGAAGGCCATCTAAATAAATAACTGTGAAAGCATCAAAGATAAATGAGTCCATCCAACTCCACGGCAATACTGAGTGCATGACAACGACCTAGGACACCTTACTCTTCTTCTGAAAATTCTGCAACATAATACGTTGCAGCCATGTAGGTCAGCACATGGAATATGCTGGCAAGATAACACTATAGAGCAAATGAACAAATAATAGCTATTGCTACATGCATATATGGCTGGTGGAGGCTCTAAGGTTATCATTTGCATAAAGCCAATTTTCCCCTACAACAAAGGAATAAATTTTATTTAACTACTAAGTTTATGTCATTAAATGAGAAGGTTCCTCCAACTCAATCCCAAAGTAATAATTATAACCCAACAATTTTATTAAGTAAAGTGATGAGATCAAATCAATAATTCAAGTACCAGATACTCAAAATGTCCATAACCGGGGACATGGCTAACCATGATTAGTTTGTACACTCTGTAGAGTTTTGCGCAATTTTCCCCACAAGACTCGATCTCCTCCGTTAAATTTCTCGCACTACATGATGTTTGAGAAACGGATGATCAAGACAGAGTCTTTCCGAAGCATTAACTCTTTACTCTGGGTAGACAGTACCACCTACATCCCCTACATCTGCTAGCCTACCACTAAAAGAGGTCACACAACATACTCAACTATGCCAGAGCCCATAATGGCTTGTGGCTGCACACGGAAGTTTCTAGCATGAATAATCTTATGGTCCCTTTGAGCCTGGGTGGCAAACCATAGGATGATCACATCGGTACTCGGGGATATCCTAGGACAACATAGGATTGCTCCAGGTGCCCGCAACGAATCCACCCAGATGTGTATTTAAGTAGCCACCTTAAGTTTCCCTTAGTTAAAATCTCTCACATCTTGCATGAAATCTCACATACCAATCCACGTTTACGAGCATAGCAAAGCAGCATAAGCATAACGTAATGATACCCGCGGTTTGATAAAAGACAATAGGTTCCTACCACATCAACTACTTCCCACACCCACATGTAATCAAAACCTACTCATGTAATGTTTGAGGGTTGAAACTAATACATAAAAACTGGGTAATAAAGGGATATGATCAAACTGTTACTTTCCTTGCTGACGATCGGAAAACCCTAGAGATTTGTAGTAGCAAGCCTCGCACTCCGAAAACTCTATCTTGAACAAACAATACCATACATAGGCACTCAAGCATAAGATGCAAAGGTAAAACCAGAAGAAAAGATCTAAATGGAAAGTTGAAGTGAAGAACTTTGATTGGCAAGAAGAATCAATCGAATCGGAGATACGAAACTCAGACTACAATCAAAAGAAGTTCAAAATTAAATCTGCTTGAAGCCAAATTTTAAATTTTCAAAATCATGTTCAAGTTGATTATCTGGATAGTGGGGAACAAGACGAAGATTTTGGCATTGGTTTCACGGATTTGGATAAATGAGCAAAAAGTAATGAGGGTTCGAACATTAGGGACTAATCTGTAAGAAAACTATTCGTGAATAGGTCCCTGGTCGAAAATAAACAGAAAAAGAAAAATCTATCGAACGAACGTCCGCTAACAGAGACTAACGAACGAATTCCTTCGCTAATAAAACGAATCGGGTGAACGCTCGCTATTTAACAAAACCTAAAAAATAAACCGATCTAAAAGAAAACCTAAAAAATCGGGTCGGGCGGTTCGGTTTATACCGTTTCGGAGGAAAAGACCGGTGGCTGCGGCGGCGTTCACCGGCGAGGCAGCGGGCGGCGTCGGCTGTGGCAAGGAGCAGCGGCAGCGGCGGGAGGCGGCGCGGGGCAGCAGCGCGGGCGGCGGCGTGACGTGAGGCAGGCGGCGGCAAGCGGCTGCGGCGGGACGGCTCG
>NC_057811.1:88639586-88705216 GCF_018294505.1 Triticum aestivum
GTATTTAAGGAGGGGGGTTGAGGCGGCTTGGGGGAGGGGGCACGGGCAGCGGAGGAGTCCGGCTCGGACTCCGAGCAGCGGCGGCTCGGTGCGGGAGTCCCGTGCGGGGAAGGCGGCGTCGATTGCGGGCCGGCTGGGTTTCGGCCGAGTCGGTCGAATGGATTTTTTTAAATACATTTCACCAAAACAGGAGAAACCAAAATAAAGTAAATAAAGATCCTAAAATCCCAAAAATAGTTTTCACGATCCTCTACTAATATTTAGGACAAGATGAACATTTTTTCTGGGCTAAAATGCAAATTTAAAAACTCAAATTTTTCCTAATTTAACCGAATAAAATCTCAAATAAAATTCAAATAAATAAATATTTTTATTTAGAATTAAATTTTCCATTATTCCCTCTGTTTTGAAGAAGTCATATTATCTTCTCTCACTATTTTATTTATTTTGTAATAATTGGAAAAATAATTTCAAACAAAAATCACCTTGATCCAATTTACCAATTTTGAAAATTCAAAAATGGAATTTTATGAAAACCTCCAACTCTCTCAAATGGTCCTTGAGTTGTAAGGTCTCTTGGATCAAAATGTCCAAATAAACCAAATTCAAAATGCAAGAATCATGGATGCATATGATGACCTAATGATTAACGTCCGAATTGAAAATTGGGATGTTACAAACCTACCCCCCTTAAGATGAATCTCGCCCCCAAATAATTATGATGATATCCAGGCAATGATCATTACATAGGCATCACGTCCAAGATTAGTAGACCGACTCCTGCCTGCATCTACTACTATTACTCCACACACCGACCGCTATCCAGCATGCATCTAGTGTATTAAGTTCATGGAAAAACAGAGTAATGCAATAAGAACGATGACATGATGTAGACAAGATCTGTTTATCTATATGGCGGTAGATATAGATCTCGTCTTCTTATCCTTAGTAGCAACGATACATACATGTCGGTTCCCTTTTTGTCACTGGAATCGAGCACCGTAAGTTCGAACCCACTACCGGGCACCTCTTCCCATTGCAAGATAAATAGATCAAGTTGGCCAAACAAAACAAAATATCGGAGAAGAAATATGTGTCTATAAGAGATCATGCATATAAGAGATCAAAGAAACTCAAATAACTTTCATGGATGTAAAAAGATATAACTGATCATAAACTGGAAGGTCATCAGATCCTAACAAACACACCACAAAAGAGTTACATCATATGGATATCCAAGAGACCATTGTATTGAGAATTCAGTGAGAGAGAGAGAGAGAGAGAGAAAGCCATCTAGCTACTAACTACGGACCCGAAGGTCTACAAGGAACTACTCACGCATCATCGGAGAGGCATCAATGGAGGTGGTGAACCCCATGCGAGATGGTGTCTAGATTGGATCTGGTGGTTCTGGACTTTGCAGCGGCTGGATGAATATTCCGTCGACGCCTCTATGGTTCTGGTATTATTTTGGGTATTTATAGAGCAAAGAGGCGGTCCGAGGGGCACCCGAGGTGGGCACAACCCACCAGGGCGCGCCTGGGCCTCCTAGCGCGCCCTGGTGGCTTGTGCCCCCCTCTGGGCACCACCCAGGTGCAACCAGGGCCCATTGCCTTCCTTTTGGCCCATAAAAAATCATCCTGGAGTTTCGTGGCATTTGGACTTCATCTGATATTGATTTCCTGCGATGTAAAAAACATGGAAAAAACAGCAACTGGCACTTGGCACTATGTCAATAGGTTAGTACCAAAAAATGATATAAAATGATTATAAAACATCCAAGATTGATAATAAAACAGCATGGAACAATGAAAAATTATAGATACGTTGGAGACGTATCAGCATCCCCAAGCTTAACTCCTACTCGTCCTCAGGTAGGTAACTGATAAAAACATAATTTTTCATGTGGAGTGTTGTTCATGATGTCATATCATATTCTTTTCTTTATAGCATGACATTTTGACTTTTTATGTGATTCAAAGCAATAGTCTAGTTTTTACATAATAATTTAGATACTCAAGCATATCAACAAGCAACCATGTCTTTCAAAATATCAGCGCTAAAATAAGTTATCCCTAGCCCATCATGCTCAAACATTGATCCATTCATGAAACACACTCGAATATTAACTACACCCAATACTTAAGCACGATCATATTGCCTCCTAGTTGGTGCTTTTTATGAGAGAAGATGGAGACTCAAATTTCAAATAAAAATTGCATAAAGTAAAAAAGAAAGGCCCTTCGCAGAGGGAAGTAGGGATTTGTAGAGGTGCCAGAGCTCAAAGCGAAAGATTAGAGATAAAAACATTTTGGGAGGTGTATCCATCCCACCAACGAAAACGACTTAGAGTTCCCAACACTTTCCATGCTAGATATGCCATAGGCGGTTCCCAAACAGAAAATAAAGTTTATTCCTTTTCCCACCATACTTTCACTTTCCATGGCTAACCGTATCCACGGTTGCCCTCCATACCAACACTTTCCAAGGAATTTATTATTTGACAACATAAAGTAAATTCATTTTTGCATTTCGGGACTGGGCATCCCTTAAACCATTGCCTTACTCTCGTGCAATGACAAGTTAATAAACACTCATCTTGAGAATAACACATCCAGCATGGAAAATATTAGCCACCCGTTACCGTTCCGTTAGCGAAACAAACACACAAAAGAGAAGTTTATTTTGAAAATTAGAGATGGCACATGCAAATTTGCTTAGAACGGCAAAATAATACCGCATATAGGTAGATATAGTGGACTCATGTGGCAAAACTGGTTTAAAGGATTTTGGATGCACAAGTAGAGATCATACTTAGTGCAAAATGAAGGCTAGCAAAAGATTGGGAAGCGACCAACCTTGAAACGAATAATCTCATAAGCAAGCATTAAGAATAATTAACACCGAATAATGCACCACAAGTAGGATATAATTTTTATTGCATGATTACTGACTTTTGTGCATGCATAGGGAATCACAAACCTTAACACCAATATTCTTACTAGAGCACAATTACTCATCAACATAACTCACATATCACATCATCATATCTCAGAACTATTACTAAGAATCAAGTTTATTTTGTCCAATCATCTTCATGACATTTTGTTTTTCTTTATCCTTCTTGGATATCTATCACTTTGGGACTAATTTTCATGTGTTGCTTTTCATAAGCTCAAACAAATATAAGTGAAGATCATGAGCATAACAAATTTTCTTTCTCTCAAAATAATTTAAGTGAAGCAAGAGATAATTTGTTCAAAATTTTACTAACTTTCAAATAAATCTAAGTGAAGAAAGAGAGCATTTCTTCAAAAATACTAAGCACACCGTGCTCAAAAACATATAAGTGAAGCACTAGAGCAAGTCCTAGCTCATAAAAGATTTAAGTGAAGCATAGAGAGCAATTCTAACAAGTCATGACATAATTTTAGCTCTCTCAAATAGGTGTGTCCAGCAAGGATTGATGACTTAAAACACAAAATAAAACAAGCAAAGACACATATCATACAAGACGCTCCAAGCAAAACACATATTATGTGACGAATAAAAATATAGCCTCGAGTAAAATACCGATAGTTGTTGGAAGAAAGCGGGGATGCCACTCGGGGGCATTCCCAAGCTTAGTTGGTTGCTCATTTTTGGATAATAGCTTGGGATGCCGGGGCATCCCCAAGCTTAGGCTCTTACATCCTTCCTTCATCCATCGTAAGATAACCCAAAACTTGAAAACTTCAATCACACAAAACTCAACAAAACCTTCGTGAGATCCGTTAGTGTAAGAAAAATAAATAACTACTATAAGTGTTGTATCAAACCAATTCTTATTTTGTTTTTGTATTATATATACTGTATTCAAACTTTTCTATGGCAAAAACTCATCAAAGAAAACCATAGAGCCATCAAAATAAGCACACAACACAAAGAAAACAGAATCTGTCAAAACATAACAGTCTGTAGCAATCTGATTTGTTCGAATACTTCTGGAACACCAAAAATTCTTAAAACCTAGTACAACCTGGATAATTTGTATATTGATCTTCTGCAAAAAGAATTAGCATTTTATCACGTTCTGGTGAATTTTAGCAATTATTTTCGTGAGCACAAAGTTTCTGTCTTTTTCAGGAAGATCAAACAACTATCACCCAAGAAGATCCTATTGGTTCTACTTGGCACAAACACTAATTAAAACATAAAAACACAATCATAATAGTAGCATAATTGTGTAAACACTCAAGAACAGAAAGCAAAAAGCAAAAATAAATTTTATTCATTGGGTTGCCTCCCGACAAGCGTTATAGTTTTACGCCCTTAGCTAGGCATAAGGCAAGGATCTAAGTTTTGTCATCTTTGGTTCGAGATACATAGGATGCCCTCATGATTGATTCATAAGATGGCTTAATTCTAGTTCTAGGAATGTGTTCCATGCCTTTACTACAAGGAAATTGGAACTTAATATTGCCTTCTTTCATATCAATCACGGCACCGATAGTGCGTAAAACCGGTCAACCAAGAATAATAGGACAAGACGGATTGCAATCAATATCAAGAACAATAAAATCTATGGGCACACAATTCCTATTTGCAAGAATAAGAACATCGTTAATTCTTCCATAGGCTTTTTAATAGTAGAATCCGCCAAGTGCAAATTCAAGGAACATTCTTCAAGATTGGTAAGACCAAGTACATCACATAAAGATTTAGGAATTGTAGAAACACTAGCACCCAAGTCACACAAAGCAAAACACTCATAATTATTAATCTTGACTTTGATAGTAGGTTCCCATTCATCATGCAATTTTCTAGGAATTGATACTTCTAATTCCAATTTTTCTTCGAAAGCTTTTATCATAGCATCAACAATATGTTTAGTAGAAGCTTTGTCTTGTTCATAAGCATGGGGTGAATTTATAATGGATTGCAACAAAGAAATACAATCAACCAAAGAGCAACTATCATAATTAAAGTCTTTGTAATCCAAAAGAGTGGGTGCATCACTAGTTAAAGTTTTGACCTCTCCAAACCCACTTTCATCAATTTTCTCAACAAGATTTTCACCCTCCAAAATATTGGGACGCCTTCTACCTAAAGTTGACTCTTCTCCAGTCCCTTTTTAATCATTCTTAACTTTACTAAACAAGGAATCAATAGAAGAAACACCAATCATTTTAAGATCTTCATCACTTTTATCCTCTAACGAGATTGGTTTAGCAGCCATTTGATTTACTAAGGTAGCTTGTGCATCGGATATTTTTTCTAGCAAACTTTCGGCAAAAGCATACTTAGATTGGAGATTGCAAACTTCTCTACTAATATCATCAAGTTGTTTCATAATAGCATCAAGCACAACGGAGTGCTCCTTAAGTTCTTCAGTAAAGTATTTATTATGCTCAAATTGTGTAGTCATATATTCCTTAGTACTTTTCTCAATTTCAAGCAAGATATTTGGGTAAGGAACATCATAATATTTTCTTTGATGCATCATGACTGCGCAGACAAGAACGCACAGGAAAACAGATCCGGCAAGAAAATAGCGAACGGAAAAAGAGAGGTGAATAAAATGGCAAATTTTTGTGAAGTGGGGGAGAGGAAAACGAGAGGCAAATGGCGAATAATGTGAAATGCGTGTAGATGATATTTGTGATTAGGAACCTGGTTTGTTGAAGATCCTCCCCGGCAACGGCGCCAGAAATTCCTTTTGATGTTGCTTGAAGCTACGTCGGTATTTCCCCAAAGAGGAAGGGATGATGAAGCACATCAGCGGTAGGTATTTCCCTCAGATATGAAACCAAGGATATCGAACCAGTAGGAGAACCAAGCAACACAACGTAAACAGCCCCTGCACACAAATAACAACACCTTGCAACCCGACGTGTTAAAGGGGTTGTCAATACCTTTCGGGGTACGGCGCCAGAAATTGCGTGTTGACGGGAGAAAGTTGTAATAGATTGAATAAATAGATCGCAAATAAAATAAAGTGCCGCAAAGTATTTTTGGATTTTTGGGTTAATAGATCTGAATAAAAATGCAAAGGAAAAATAGATCGCAAGCAAATATATGAGAAATAAGACCCGGGGGCCGTAGGTTTCACTAGTGGCTTCTCTCGAGAAAAATAGCAAACGGTGGGTAAACAAATTACTGTTGGGCAATTGATAGAACCTCAAATAATTATGATGATATCCAGGCAATGATCATTACATAGGCATCACTTCCAAGATTAGTAGACCGACTCCTGCCTGCATCTACTACTATTACTCCACACATCGACCGCTATCTAGCATGCATCTAGTGTATTAAGTTCATGGAAAAACGGTGTAATGCAATAAGAACAATGACATGATGTAGACAAGATCTGTTTATCTATATGGCGGTAGATATAGATCTCGTCTTTTTATCCTTAGTAGCAATGATACATACGTGTCGGTTCCCTTTCTGTCACTGGGATCGAGCACCGTAATATCGAACCCACTACCGGGCACCACTTCCCATTGCAGGATAAATAGATCAAGTTGGCCAAACAAAACCCAAATATCGGAGAAGAAATACGAGTCCATAAGAGATCATGCATATAATAGATCAAAGAACTCAAATTACTTTCATGCATATAAAAAGATATAACTGATCATAAACTCGAAGTTCATCTTATCCTAACAAACACACTGCAAAAGAGTTACATCATGTGGATCTCCAAGAGACCATTGTATTGAGAATTCAACGAGAGAGAGAAAGCCATCTAGCTACTAACTACAGACCCAAAGGTCTACAAGGAACTACTCACGCATCATCGGAGAGGCACCAATGGAGGTGGTGAACCCCATCCGAGATGGTGTCTGGATTGGATCTGGTGGTTCTGGACTCTACGGCAGCTGGATGAATATTTCGTTGATGCCTCTAGTGTTCTAGTATTTTTGGGGTATTTACAGAGCAAAGAGGCGGTTCGGGGGCACCCGAGGTGGGCACAACCCACTAGGGCGTGCCTGGGCCTCCTGGCGCGCCCTGGTGGGTTGTGCCCCCCTCGGGGCACCCCCCAGGTGCAACCAGGGCCCATTGCCTTCCTTCTGGCCCATAAAAAATCATCGTGGAGTTTCATGACATTTGGACTTCATCTGATATTGATTTCTTGCGATATAAAAAACATGGAAAAAATAGCAATTGGCACTTGGCACTATGTCAATACGTTAGTACCATAAAATGATATAAAATGACTAAAAAATGATTATAAAACATCCAAGATTGATAATAAAACAGCATGGAACAATAAAAAATTATAGATACGTTGGAGACGTATCAACTAGCTCAATGATCCATATTTGAATTGAATGGACAATCTAAGTTTCGAGTTGGAGACACTGATTTTCAAAACTTGCACTTTTTTGCGTGCAAAACAAATAAATTCTCGGCCATGATATCATAGTCGGCCGTACAAGAGCAGAACACTTATAATTTCAGGCGCCAAAAGCTTTCAAACTTCCTGCTCACATCGAAATATCTCGCGCCCGAAAGTTTAGCCCTGCGATATTCCTATTTTACCCCTGCCGCATGAACGAAAAAGGGTTGCTTTGGTAACTCCATTGTTTTCCCCTCTTTGCCCCCAAAATTCTTCCACATAGCCCCTCCCCTTACCCTCCCTCACCCCCCCAACCACGGCAAGCCGCCGAATCTAGTCCTCCGCCGCAGCAGTGGACCTCACATCCCACCGGATCCACCTTCCGCACCTTGGAACCCCCAACTGCCAACTCACCACTTCACCGGAGCCGCTTCAGCGACTGGCTTGTCCATCGCTCCAGATCTCCTTGACCGCCATCATGGTCCACCGCACTGGCTCTGCTTAACCGGCACCCTCGTCCACCACAGTGAAGGCCCTTCACTGACTCCCTCGTCCGCCCCATCGCTGGCCCTTCATATATGCCCTCGTCCGCCGCAACAGATCCACCTCACCGAAAGCACTGTACACCGCGCCCGCCGAAGCCTTCGTCCACTTCACCGGACCCGCTCCACGGAAGCCATATTCAACTCCACCGACCCTGCTTTACTGATGTCGCGTCCTCATCAGGTTATTTCAATTTGTACTCCTTCGGTGTTTCTCTTCTTTATTGTGCAACTGTTTACTTACCACAGATGAGCTTTCTTGTATGTCGACAGGCGCCGCAACCGAAGCACCGGAGCCGCTTCTGTGACGGCGACAGCTGACCCAAACTCAACCGCAACACGAGCACCATCGACGATCCTTAGCTATCAAGTATGACAACGATACCCATACGCCGTCGAGAATCAGGTACTATTATCCAACGGCCGGCGCCTACGTTCACTTTCTTAGCATAAGCACCGCACCTTTGAATTTCTTCAGGGCATCATTTGATTTTTTATGAGACGCGTTATTCTACTTGCACCTGTAGGGCCATACTTCTGGCAGTGAACATGTTACATGTGCTAAATTACATACTAGTGCACATATAGTTAATATGCTTTAGTTTTGTCCTAAGTATTGCTGTACTTCCTAGATATCACTGCCTACTATTTTACTTCTTGCATGCTATATTTATGATAATGGTGTTGTTCTGATGCCACCTGTTGGTTCCATCAGACTGCTTCATGTTCTCTATGCTTAATTACACATCAGCAAACTAGCATGTGGTTCCGCTGCTTTTTGTTCGTTTTACCCTACATTTTCTGATGCTAGCTATTACATCACTGCTCCGAGCCTCTGTTCATTACTTTTTCGTGTGTTCTTGATCTTCCCAAGTTGCATGACTAATTTGATGCTTCTATTAATTATGGAGCTGCCAACCCCATCAAGCAAAATATTTGTTCTTTTGGGGCTGGCACCTCGAACAAGCATAAAAATAGAGTGAAGCAGATATATTGTCGTGTAAGCACACACCCTTCTTTCATTAGTTTAGATGAACCATTGATGATCAATTCAAACTAGTGCATGCAATTAAAATTAATTTTACCTAAATAGATGATGCAGAATAAACTACAACAACTAGATTTGCAACCACGGGATGCTAACGATATCTTCAATGAACATTGCAACAGTAGCGAGCACTACAAAAAAATACACTTCCGTGATGATACGTGTTTGTCACCGTAGGTCACGTTTTCTGTCATGCATGTACATCCATGACAATTTTATGACAGAATCAAGATAGTCATACTTGTGCTGGCGTAGAAGCATTCCATGACATTACGAAAATTATCATGACGGAGGTGTCCACTTCCATGACGATAAATGTCGCGTCATGGAAGTGCTTTCGTCAAGGGTGACCGACACGTGGCATCCACCATAACGGGTCGCCGTTAAGCTATCGGGTCCGGTCGAGCGAATGAGAGATGAGTGAGACGCCTTTAGCTCCTAGAATGCCTTCTTCAACTTTGCTATAGCCAAATAGAACTGCTAGACTACGTCGAGTTGTGACCACTCATGCCTCTAAAGAGCGAGGCAAAGGGTAACTTTTGGATCCGATAACCCGCTAACAGCCCGGACCACTAAGGATATTCCAAGTGTGAAATTCTCATTGGCCGGAGGAAACACGTGTTGGCTCACCGTCGGGACAGATGTCATCCATTCATTGGATAGGAGGCGCCTATGATACGTCCACACATGACACGGCCCAACAGAGGCCCATATAGGTTAATAAGGCCGGCCCAGTCAAAGGCCCGTAGTACTTACTCAGGTACTAGTGGGCCAGCCCAATAATGGCCGGTTTAATAAAGGCCCATTTACGGCCCGAAGCCAGATCTAGCCTGTTAATTGTCCGCCGAATACTTGGGCCCAATTACAGCCCATTGACTTTCGGCATGTTAGAGGCCCGATGTAGACATGGGCCCATTTCAGCTCGGTGTGTCTTTCGGCCTGGGAATGACCCGTGCAGCCCATGGGCCATATATGGTCTGACGCGACATCCGGCCCACTAATGGCCCATGATAAAGGTGGCAACAGTTCAGCCCAACGTGACTTTGGGCCTGTTAAAGGCCTGTCGTATAATTCAGCCCGTTGATGCCTGTACGAAGCGTTCAGCCTGTGAAAGGCCCATGATATCATTGGGCCAACTAAGGCCCGAGATATGTTTCAGCCTGGTAACGGCCCGTCATATAACTGGGCCGAAAAAGGCCCGGTCTACATTTCAGCCTGCTGAAGGCCCGTGGACGACTAGTGAAAATTGAGGCCCAACATGCATTTCGGCATGCTAAAGGCCCATGTTTTCTTCTGGGCCATAACAGGCCAGCAGAATATTCAGCCTGTTAATGGGCCAAACTAAGCATTGGGTCCACAAAGGGCCCAACTAAAATTTGGGCCGAATATGGGCCAGAGTAAGTTGTGGGCCTGGCGCAAAGTGTGAAGGCCCCAATGGCCATTCGGGCCCAAGAAAGATGTAGGCCGGCCCAATTGTGGCCCGCTAAAAACCAGGCCTGTTAGAGGCGAATGTTTCGGCCCGGTCGACTACATCAGATTTTTTTCAGATAGCGAATGATGGCAGTAACTAGTAGGAATTAAGAACAAACCTACTCTATACAATAAAGAAATTAGGGCATAGTAACTTAGAATAAACCTACACTATACAATAAAGGATTTATGGTATATTACATCCACTGGGCATCGAAGTTCGCCACCAGTGATCATAAAGCGCAATGAAGAAGCAGATTACAAAAACTGGCACCATTGCAGCGTAGCAAAATAATACTAAACCGAGACCACTTCCAAGACAGTTCAAGAAAGGTTAGGCTTGCGCGGGAACTGCTGCGCAAGCTGCTGAGCAAGGCTGTGAGACCGGCCTGGCATGTCGGTCATAGCTTCTAGGTGTAGCTGTTTAGCAATGAGGTTCTCATTGGTGTTCTCTGCAATCTTTCTTAGAGATAGGACTTCAAGTCGAAGTTGAGTTGCAGAATGCCTTTCTGCTAGAACTTGGGACTGAAGAAGTTGAACTGATTTAGATAGCGAATACTGTGAGCTTGTCTGACTGCTAGTATCAAGTAACTTGAACACTGCATCAAGACAAGACTTTGGGGTTGTCTCGCTATCTTCAAGATGTTTTGCCTTCCTTGCTGCAATATATGTTGGGTTTGTCTCATAGCCTTCAGCAGACTTGTTGATGCCATCAGGCATATCACCCTGAAACAAGCAGAGAGATGACAGGTTTTGCACGTGTATAAACAAAGATGATAACTGTGCTATCAATTCCATCCAATTTGAAATTAGAAAATAAAGAGTAAGTTCAAAATATCAATAGCATAATTTGGCATTGTTCATAATGCGGGGAGCTTCCCCACAATACTGGATTACCATGTCAACATAACAAGCATAGATGAAGGGCAAATACAATCATTTTATCTATTTTGGTTAATGTGCATGGCATGTTGTTCATATCATCCGCCACATCAGTAAGATAAAACAGGAGATGACAAGGTGCAAATGTGGGCTGCTTCACCACACACTGGATTATAGATCCACAAAAACAAGCATACATATAGGGAGTATTGAGTAATGTGCATGGTATGAATAAGGAATTTGGTTTTACAACTAAAACTTGGAACTTACGGTTCTTGCGAACATGCATTTTGATAGAAATAGCAAACTAAACAGCAGTAAACGATAGGGAGTATGAGTGTCGGTGTACAACAGTAGGGGCTCTCCTTTTGACCCCTTTACTTGTGCACGGGCAGTCAGAGTCGCGCGCCACGGCCACACTTAGCAGGGCAGGGGAGGGAAGCCGGAGAGAAGCCGAAGCACAAGACAACTGAGACAACGCGAAGGTCAGAGACACGGGGAGCAAAGGGGCGAGGTGGACCCCCGCGGCCCCGGCAAGAGCCTTGCCGAGGGCAACCTGCCCAACACCCGCAGAGTGAGCCAGCCTTGAGCCCAAAGGTTCCAAACGCCATCAACAACTACGTTGGGACCAGGGGCTCGGGAGGCACCTCCGCGGTGGCATGCAAATCTTTGTCAAGACCATAGATATATGAGATCAGATGAGGACCAGAAGACGGCGACCCTCAGCGGGATCCTTGCCGAGGAGATCCACAAGACCCCCGGCAAGCGCCTTGCCGGGGACGACTGCAATGCCACGGCAAGACCCTTGCCGGGCCCCCGGCAAGGCCCTTGCCGAGTGCGTTAGCGGGGCCACAGCCAGGCCCACTTCGACCAAGACTCCACCACCATTCGCATGCAGCTGCCAGCCCAACCAGCCGGGCAGGCACCTACGTGGCAACGGGCAGCTTCCAAGCCAACTCAGCAAGCACCTGCGTGGTGGCATGTAGATCTTTGTGAAGACCCTACCACCGCACCACCTCAGTTGCCTGCCTGCCTACATGGCGCCACATGCATCGCTGGTCGGGGCGCGTGTCGAAGCTAGGCGAGGCAGCGATGGACGGGACGGGCCCCGTTCCTGTCCCCAATAAAGCTAAGGGACACCTAAGTGATGCATTAAATGCGTCTTGTCCTGTAATACGGGCGATAAGCTCGCAACACTGTAGACCTTTCCACCTCCTGTGTGCCACTGTGGCAGCCCCTTTCAACTATAAAAGGAGGCCCATGGCATACTGGAGAGGGATTCGACTTTTTGGAACTACGCAGCCACCGTAGCTAGTTCAGAAGCTCAAGAACACTCAATACATGCACCAAAGCAGGATTAGGGTATTACGCATCCTCGCGGCCCGAACCTGGGTAAACGGTCCTTGTGTTGAATGTTAATCCTGCTCTTCTCACAACCCCGCACCCCGGCAACCGTAGTAGGGATTCTTGTGATCCCATAGGTGTCGATTTCCCACCGACATCTTTGGCGCGCCAGGTAGGGGGCGCAATTGTGAGAATCTGGTCTAGTAGTTAACCTAGCAGTTCTTCATCATCATGGCTTCTAAAGAAGAAGACGACCAGGAGAAAACGACACCGCCTACAAGCGTGAATGACGCCAGCGCGGCAACAGAAAAGCTAAGTCATCCAGAGCCTTGAGCAATTTCCTTTTATACATAAGGTTATTGTCCTCGAAGATCCTGCCTATGTATGGAAAACCTGCACGCAAAGGGGCCCTCCCGCAATTCGCAACGCCCTTGTTCTGTTTCGAGTCCGCTCAATAGCTCAAGCGGCCGCGTCGAGAGTGGCAGGGTAGCCTTCCGCACTTGGCAACGCTCTTGATTCTGACTCGAGTCAGGCTCGACAGTTCGAGCGGCCGCGTTAAGGGCGGTAAGGTGGTTTGCCCGGCAGCAAGCACACCCAGCAGGCCAATGGGGATCCGTCCTCAAGACGCTGCTACATCTTGAGCACTGCGTTGGTTTTCCCATGAAAAGGAAAGGGTGATGCAGCAAAGTAGCGTAAGTATTTCCCTCAATTTTTGAGAACCAAGGTATCAATCCAGTAGGAGGCCACGCACGATTCCCTCGCACCTACACAAACAAATAAATCCTCACAACCAGCGCAATAAAGGGGTTGTCAATCCCTTCACGGTCACTTACGAGAGTGAGATCTAATAGATATGATAAGATAATATTTTTGGTATTTTTATGATAAAGATGCAAAGTAAAGAAAGCAAAATAAAGACGGTGCCCGAAATAGCTTATTGACGGAAGATTAATATAATGGAAAATAGACCCGGGGGCCATAGGTTTCACTAGTGGCTTCTCTCGAGAGCATAAGTATTACGGTGGGTAAACAAATTACTGTTGAGCAATTGATAGAATTGAGCATAGTTATGAGAATATCTAGGTATGATCATGTATATAGGCATCACGTCTGAGAAAAGTAGACCGACTCCTGCCTGCATCTACTACTATTACTCCACACATCGACCGCTATCCAGCATGCATCTAGAGTATTAAGTTCATAAGAACAGAGTAACGCTTTAAGCAAGATGACATGATGTAGAGGGATAAACTCATGTAATATGATATAAACCCCATCTTGTTATCCTCGATGGCAACAATACAATACGTGCCTTGCTGCCCCTACTGTCACTGGGAAAGGACACCGCAAGATTGAACCCAAAGCTAAGCACTTCTCCCATTGCAAGAAAGATCAATCTAGTAGGCCAAACCAAACTGATAATTCGAAGAGACTTGCAAAGATAACCAATCATACATAAAAGAATTCAGAGAAGATTCAAATATTGTTCATAGATAAACTTGATCGTACACCCACAATTCATCGGTCTCAACAAACACACCGCAAAAGAAGATTACCTCGAATAGATCTCCACAAGAGAGGGGGAGAACATTGTATTGAGATCCAAAAAGAGAGAAAAAGCCATCTAGCTAATAACTATGGACCCAAAGGTCTGAGGTAAACTACTCGCACATCATCGGAGAGGCTATGGTGTTGATGTAGAAGCCCTCCGTGATCGATGCCCCCTCCGGCGGAGCTCCGGAAAAGGCCCCAAGATGGGATCTCACGGGTACAGAAGGTTGCGGCGGTGGAATTAGGTTTTGGCTCCGTATCTGGTAGTTTGGGGGTACGTAGGTATATATAGGAAGAAGAAGTACGTCGGTGGAGCAACATGGGGCCCACGAGGGTGGAGGGCGCGCCCAGGGGGGTAGGCGTGCCCCCCTACCTCGTGCCTTCCTGGTTGATGTCTTGACATAGGGTCCAAGTCATCTGGATCACGTTCATTCCGAAAATCACGTTCCCGAAGGTTTCATTCCGTTTGGACTCCATTTGATATTCTTTTTCTGCAAAACTCTAAAATAGGCAAAAACAGCAATTCTGGGCTGGGCCTCCGGTTACTAGGTTAGTCCCAAAAATAATATAAAGTGTATAATAAAGCCCAATAATGTCCAAAAACAGAATATAATATAGCATGGAACAATCAAAAATTATAGATGCGTTGGAGACGTATCAAGCATCCCCAAGCTTAATTCCTGCTCGTCCTCGAGTAGGTAAATGATAAAAACAGAATTTTTCATGTGGAATGCTACTTAGCATAATTTCAATGTAATTCTTCTTATTGTGGCATGAATGTTCAAATTTAATATGATTTAAGATAAAAGTTTAATGTTGACATAAAAACAATACTACTTCAAGCATGCTAACCAAGCAATTATGTCTTATCAAAATAACATAGACAAAGCAAGTTATCCCTACAAAATCATATAGTCTGGCTATGCTCCATCTTCCCCACACAAAATATTCATATCATGTACAACCCCGGTTTTAGCCAAGCAATTGGTTCATACTTTTTAACGCACTTCAGCCTTTTCAACTCTTACGCAATACATGAGCGCAAGCCATGGATATAGCACTATGGTGGAATAAGGTGTAATGGTAGGGGTTATGTGGGAAGACAAAAAAGGAGAAAGTCTCACATCAACGAGGCTAATCAACGGGCTATGGAGATTCCCATCAATTGATGTCAATGCAAGGAGTAGGTATTGCCATGCAACAGATGCACTAGAGCTATAAGTGTATGAAAGCTCAAACAAAAGAAACTAAGTGGGTGTGCATCCAACTTGCTTGCTCACGAAGACCTCAGGCATTTGAGGAAACCCATCATTGGAATATACAAGCCAAGTTCTATAATGAAATTTCCCACTAGTATATGAAAGCGACAAAATGAGAGACTCTCTATCATGAAGATCACGGTGCTACTTTGAAGCACAAGTGTGGTAAAAGGATAGTAACATTGTCCCTTCTCTCTTTTTCTCTCATTTTTTGGGCCTTTTCTCTCTTTTTTATGGCCTCTTTTTTTTAGTCCGGAGTCTCATCCCGACTTGTGGGGGAATCATAGTCTCCATCATCCTTTCCTCACTTGGGACAATCCTCTAATAATGATGATCATCACACTTTTATTTACTTATAACTCATAAATTACAACTCAATACTTAGAACAAAATATGACTCTATGGGAATGCCTCCGGCGGTGTACCGGGATATGCAATGAATGGTGGCTTTGCCACAAATACAATGTCAACTACATGATCATGCAAAGCAATATGACAATGATGGACCGTGTCATGATAAATGAAACGGTGGAAAGTTGCATGGCAATATATCTCGTAATGGCTATGGAAATGCCATAATAGGTAGGTATGGTGGCTGTTTTGAGGAAGATATAAGGAGGGTTATGTGTGATAGAGCATATCATATCATGGGGTTTGGATGCACCGGCGAAGTTTGCACCAACTCTCAAGGTGAGAAAGGGCAATGCACGGTACCGAAGAGGCTAGAAAATTGCGGAAAGGTAAGTGTGCGTATAATGCATGGACTCACATTAGTCATAAAGAACTCATATACTTATTGCAAAAATTTATTAGCCCTCGAAGCAAAGTACTACTACGCATGCTCCTAGGGGAAGGGTTGGTAGGAGTTAACCATCGCGCGATCTTGACCGCCACACAAAGGATGACAATCAATAAATACCTCATGCTCCAACTTCGTTACATAATGGTTCACCATACGTGCATGCTACGGAATCACAAACTCCAACACAAGTATTTTTCAATTCCACAATTACTCAACTAGCACAACTATGATATTACCACCTTTATATCTCAAAACAATTATCAAGCATCAAATTTCTCATGATATTATAATTAAAGAAAATTGCCATGATATTTTAAGACTCTCAAAATAATATAAGTGATGCATGAGAGATCAATAGTTTCTATAAAACAAATCCACCACCGTGCTCTAAAAGATATAAGTGAAGCACTAGAGCAAAACTATATAGCTCAAAAGATATAAGTGAAGCACATAGACTATTCTAATAAGTTCCAATTTATGTGTGACTCTCTCAAAAGGTGTGCACAGCAAGGATGATTGTCGTAAACTAAAAAAAAAGACTCAAACAATTCAAGACGCTCCAAGCAAAACACATATCATGTGGTGAATAAAAATATAGCTCCAAGTAAAGTTACCGATGTAAGTAGACGACAGAGGGGATGCCTTCCGGGGCATCCCCAAGCTTTGGCCTTTAGGTGTCCTTAGATTATCTTGGGGTGCCTTGGGCATCCCCAAGCTTAGGCTCTTGCCACTCCTTGTTCCATAATCCATCAAATCTTTTACCCAAAACTTGAAAACTTCACAACACAAAACTTGACAGAAAATCTCGTGAGCTCCGTTAGCGAAAGAAAACAAAGCACCACTTCAAGGTACTGTAATGAACTCATTATTTATTTATATTGGTGTTAAACCTACTGTATTCCAACTTCTCTATGGTTTATAAACTATTTTACTAGCCATAGATTCATCAAAATAAGCAAACAACACACGAAAAACAGAATCTGTTAAAAACAGAACAGTCTGTAGTAATCTGTAACTAACGAAAACTTCTGGAACTCAAAAACTTCAGCCAAAATAGGAAGACCTAGAAAATTTGTTTATTGATCAGTAGCAATTGGAATCAATATTTTATCACGTTCTGGTGATTTTTAACAATTATTTTCGTGAACAGAAAGTTTCTGGAATTTTCAGCAAGATCAAATAACTATCATCCAAGAAGATCCTATAGGTTAAACTTGGCACAAACACTAACTAAAACATAAAAAAAAATCTAACCAGAGGCTAGATCAAATATTTATTCCTAAACAGAAGCAAAAATCAAAAAACTAAAATAAAATTGGGTTGCCTCCCAACAAGCGCTATCGTTTAACGCCCCTAGATAGGCATAATAGCAAGGATAGATCTAGGTATTGCCATCTTTGGTAGGCAATCCATAAGTGGCTCTCATAATAGATTCATCAGGTAATTTTATTTTCTGTCTAGGGAAGTGTTCCATGCCTTTCCTTAGCGGAAATTGGAATCTAATATTCCCTTGCTTCATATCAATAATTGCACCAATCGTTCTAAGGAAAGGTCTACCAAGAATAATAGGACATGAAGGATTGCAATCTATATCAAGAAAAATAAAATTTACGGGCACATAGTTCCTATTTGCAATAGTAAGAACATCATTAATTCTTCTCATAGGTTTCTTAATGGTGGAATCCGCAAGGTGTAAGTTTCGAGAGCAATCATCAAAATCACGGAAACCTAGCAAATCGCACAAAATTTTTGGAATCGTGGAAACACTAGCACCCAAATCACACAAAGCATTGCATTCCTGATCTTTAATTTTAATTTTAATTGTAGGTTCCCATTCATCATAAAGTTTTCTAGGAATAGAAACTTCCAACTCAAGTTTTTCCTCATAAGATTGCATTAAAGCATCAACGATATGTTTAGTAAAAGCTTTATTTTGACTATAAGCATGAGGAGAATTTAGCACGGATTGCAACAAGGAAATACAATCTATCAAAGAGCAGTTATCATAATTAAATTCCTTGAAATCCAAAATAGTGGGTTCATTAATATCTAGAGTTTTGATCTCTTCAATCCCACTTTTACCAATTTTTGCATCAAGATCTAAAAACTCTGAATTTTTGGAACGCCTTCTAGGTAAAGGTGGATCATATTCAGTCCCATCATTATCAAGATTCATATTTCAAAACAAAGATTTAATAGGGGACACATCAATAACTTTTAGATCTTCATCTTTATTTTCATAGAAATTAGAAGAACACGATTTCACAAAGCAATCTTTCTTAGCACGCATCCTAGCGGTTCTTTATTTGCACTCATCAATGGAAATTCTCATGGCTTTGAGAGACTCATTAATATCATGCTTAGGTGGAATAGATCTAAGTTTCAAAGAATCAACATCAAGAGAAATTCTATCAACGTTCCTCGCAAATTCATCAACTTTAAGCAATTGTTCTTCAAGCAAAGCATTGAAATTCTTTTGCGAATTCATAAACTCCTTAGAACTAGTCTCAAATTCAGAGGGCATCTTATTAAAATTTCCATAAGAATTGTTGTAGGAATTACCATAATTATTAGAGGAATTACTAGGATACGGCCTAGGATTAAAGTTTCCTCTATACGCGTTGTTACCAAAATTATTCCTACCAAAAAAATTCCCATCCATAGATTCATTATTATTCTCAATCAAAGTAGACAAAGGCATATCAATAGGATCAGAAGAAACACTTTTATTAGCAAATAATTTCATAAGTTCATCCATCTTTCCACTCAAAACATTAATTTCTTCTATCGCATGCACTTTCTTATTAGTAGATCTTTCAGTGTGCCATTGAGAATAATTAATCGTAATATTATCTAGGAGTTTAGTAGCTTCTCCTAAAGTGATTTCCATAAAAGTGCCTCCCGCGGCCGAATCTAAAAGATTTCTAGAAGCAAAACTCAATCCGGCATAAAATTTTTGTATAATCATCCACAAATTCAAACCATGAGTAGGGCAATTACGTATCATTAATTTCATCCTCTCCCAAGCTTGTGCAACATGTTCATGATCAAGTTGCTTAAAATTCATGATATCGTTTCTAAGAGAGATGATCTTAGCGGGAGGAAAATACTTAGAGATAAAAGCATCTTTGCACTTATTCCAAGAATCAATACTATTTTTAGGCAAAGACGAAAACCAAGCTTTAGCACGATCTCTAAGCAAAAAAGGAAATAGCTTCAATTTAACAATATCATTGTCCACATCTTTCTTCTTTTGCATATCACACAAATCAACGAAGCTATTTAGATGAGTAGTGGCATCTTCACTAGGAAGGCCGGTGAATTGATCTTTCGTAACAAGATTCAACAAAGCATTATTGATTTCACAAGATTAGGTATCGGTAAGAGGAGCAATCGGAGTGCTAAGGAAATCATTGTTGTTGGTATTGGTAAAGTCACACAATTTGGTATTATCTTTTGCATATCACACAAATCAACAAGCAAGCAATCCAACACACGAGCAAACAAGAAGCAAGCGAAAAAGAGGCGAACAGAAAAGAGAGGGCGAATAAAATGGCAAGGGTGAAGTGGGGGAGAGAAAAACGAGAGGCAAATGGCAAATAATGTAATGTGGGAGATAAGGGTTTGTGATGGGTACTTGGTATGTTGACTTTTGCGTAGACTCCCCAACAACGGCGCCAAAAATCCTTCTTGCTACCTCTTGAGCACTGCGTTGGTTTTCACTTGAAGAGGAAAGGGTGATGCAGCAAAGTAGCGTAAGTATTTCCCTCAGTTTTTGGGAACCAAGGTGTCAATCCAGTAGGAGGCCACGCACGAGTCCCTCGCACCTACACAAACAAATAAATCCTCACAACCAACGCATTAAAGGGGTTGTCAATCCGTTCACGGTCACTTACGAGAGTGAGATCTAATAGATATGATAAGATAATATTTTTGGTATTTTTATGATAAAGATGCAAAGTAAAGAAAGCAAAATAAAGACTGCGCCAGAAATAGCTTGTTGACGGAAGATTAATATGATGGAAAATAGACCCGGGGGCCATAGGTTTCACTAGTGGCTTCTCTCGAGAGCATAAGTATTACGGTGGGTAAACAAATTACTGTTGAGCAATTGATAGAATTGAGCATAGTTATGAGAATATCTAGGTATGATCATGTATATAGGCATCACGTCCGAGACAAGTAGACCGACTCCTGCCTGCATCTACTACTATTACTCAACACATTGACCGCTATCCAGCATGCATCTAGAGTATTAAGTTCATAAGAACAGAGTAACGCTTTAAGCAAGATGACATGATGTAGAGGGTTAAACAGGCAGCGATATTCTCGGCCTCTGCCGCAGCGTCCTTGGTGACATCCTCGACGACGGCGTCTATGTCCTCCTGGTCCGCCGACGGACGATCTGGATACCAAGAAGGGGATGAGACAAAGCCAAGACCAAGAGCCAGCAAGGAAAGAAAAAGAACAGGGACGAAAAGCGGATGGCTTACCAGCGCCGGGCTGAGAAGCAGAGATCCCCTCCCCGCCAACATTTGGCGCCGAGGCGAAGCCACCAGCGCCCGAGTTCTCCTCCTCCTCCTCCATGTGTGTGGGCTCGGTGCTTGGCGCCCTTGCCAGGGACGCCCCTCGGGGCGGCGTGGTCGATGGGGGCGGCGTGTTGGGGGTAGCCCTCTGTGGCTCCTCCTGCTGCTGTCCTCCTCCTACGACCACGGCAAGGTTAGCACCAAGAGATCGTGCCCCCAACACATGTTAACGAGGGGTGAGCGATGAACTTACGCTGGGGGCTGTGCCGGGGGCTCCTATCTGGGCTGCTCAACACCACCAGTGGTGCCCTCGAAGTACCCGCCGGGGGCTGGCCGCCCGCCGAGGCTTTGGCCCTCTTCACCCTCTGGGCGAGCGTCTTCGCATCCCTGCAAAGATGAAAACAAGTCAAGACAAGCGGCACAGATTGAGGAAACGGAGATGACAGAAAGGAGCAAGATACTTACTCGTCATCCACCTCCTCCTCTGTTGCCTTCCTCTTCCTCCTTGGGCTGAGGGACCCGAAGTCAAAGGTGACCTCCGCGTCGACGTCTGCCGGAGGAGGGGAGGAGGGCGGAGTCTGCGTGCGCTTGGATGAAGAGGAGGGAGATGCTTTCTTCTTCGCCACCACGGCCTTCACCACCTTCTTCGCCGCCGCGGCCCTCGTCTGACGCGCGGACTGCTCCGGAGACTTTGGCCACTGCGCGGCCTTTACGGGTCGTACCGGCTCGCTGGAAGTGGCCCGCCGCAGGACTCGCCCTCTCCCCATGACCGAAGGGTCAACAGCCTCGGCCTCCTACGACGATGACTCGTCGACCGCCTCCTTGACGAGAGGAGCCCCGGTGCCGGCGCTGCTGACCTCCCCAGCGGCCTCCGCCCACTGGGCGAGCTCCTTCTCCTCCGCTTCCGCCGCGGCCTTGTCCTCCACACCACCGGCGCTGCTGGCCTCCTCGGCAAGCTTCGCCTCCATCGCCCTGGCGGCGATGTAGTCCAGCTCCGCCTGGGTGGTGTCCTGGACGAGCCGCGCCTCGGCGGTGATGTACCCCTCATGCAAGGTGTCGAAGAACTCATGCACTTGAATTTCCTCCGGCTCGACCCAGCTCGGGTCAAGGCCATGCACGTTGAAGTCCGGCATCATGGCGATGATGTCGGTCTGGCGCGAGTTGTTGCTCAGCGGGACCACTCCTGCCGGCAGCTTGAACAAGGGCCCCTTGGTGACCTTGCCGGCCTTCGCGGCGGCCCTCGCGGCCTTGCCGGTTCGCTCGACCTCACCGTCGCGGTTCACGTCAAGCTGGAAGAGCCGCCGGCAGAAGTGGGCGTGCCCCATCACCGTGAAGTTGTGGTCGAGGCCGGGGCGAAGCCTCATGATGTCGGCGGCATTCGTGAAGAGCCAGGCCGGCCTCCCCTTGTTATGCAGCGGAGCGATTCGGCGGCGGACGAAATCCGCCCCGATCATCTCAAGGGTGATCCCGGCCTCGGTAAGGCGAAGGATCCTGGTGGTGGCGACCGTGAGCTTCGCATCCTCGGCGTCGACGTCGCTCCAGTCACCCCGGCGAACTGGCGGCGCATCATGGACCCGGCAAAAGTTCGGCGGGTCCTTCTCTTCAATCCAACACCACCGGCCCCGCCATTCTTCCCACCTCTCCTTCATGGCACCCTTCGGGTATGCCCCTTGGCCCGTGGGATCCAGGCGAGACAACTGGAAATGGCGCCCCCTGGTTGGATCCGAGGGAAGTAGTAGTGGCGGAAGAGCGCCGTGTTCGGATGCACCCCGGCGAAGCCCTCGCAGAGGTGCGCAAAAAGAGCCATGCACGCCACGACATTCGGAGTAAAATCCAAAAGGTGGAAGCTGTAGGTGTGCATGACGTCATTGAAGAAATCGGAGAAGGGGGACAGAGCCCGCAGGAGAAGTAGTCGACAAAGAAAGGGGACCGATTTGAGGCGGCCTCGGCGCAATTGGCGGGGATGACGCGCGTGGCTGGATGCCCCGTCGTCTCTCCCCCCGTCTTCACCCCCACAGGGGTTTGAAGGCCTCCCGAAGCTCGAACACGTCGACCGTCGAGGGGAAGTAGGCGAGCTGCGTCCGCTGCGCCGCCAACGCACTTTCTGGCGGCTCCGTCACTCCGGCGGCCTTGGCCACTCCCTTGCCCTTGGTGGATTTGGGCGCCATGGTGGCTGGGGGGAGCAAGAGACAGAAGACGGCGGAGACACAGCGGTGGCGAGCAAAGGCGAGAGCTCGAGAAGGAGGAAGGAAGGGGGCGGCGGCTCTGAGATTGGAGAAGACGCATGAAAGGGGGTAAAGTGAGTAGCGCGCCCGCGGTTATTCCCTTTTACAGGGAAGGCGCGAGCCACCTCCTTTCCCATTAACTGCGATATGCATGCGTGCGAGAACCGCCCCACGCATGCTGCCCACAACACACACGACCCCCCACGTTGCGCGTTCAACGCGGGTCATGGGGATGCGCAGCGGACGGAACAGTTACTGCGGTAAAAATCCGCCCCGCCTACCCGCGCACCGTTTTGGGCCTGGCCCAACAACGTGTCGCGCTTATGTGTGGCCCAGGCCCGGCGGCTCCTGTCGGTGTACAAAAGTAGGGGCTCTCCTTTTGACCCCTTTACTTGTGCATGGGCAGTCAGAGCCGCGCGCCATGGCCACACTTAGCAGGGCAGGGGAGAGAAGCCGAAGCACAAGACAACTGAGACAACGCCAAGGTCAGAGACACAATGAGCAAAGGGCGCGAGGTGGACTCCCCCGGCAAGATCCTTGCTGGGGCGGCCCCCCGTGGCCCCGGCAAGGCTCTTGCCGGGGGCAACCTGCCCAACACCCGCAGAGTGAGCCACCCTTGAGCCCAAAGGTTCCAAACACCGACAACAACTACGTTGGGACCAGGGGCTCGGGAGGCACCTCCGCGGTGGCATGCAGATCTTTGTCAAGACCATAGATATATGAGATCAGATGAGGACCAGAAGACGGCGACCCTCGGCGGGATCCTTGCCGAGGAGATCCACAAGACCCCCGGCAAGCTGCGGCATTCTGGGAACGGGGGTCCCGAGACTTGCCTGCCTGCGGCCCACGGCATGGCTAAGCCAGCAGGCCGTACGGCCCATCTTCATCAACAAGGCATCCAAGACCCTCGCGAGGCAGACGACGCAAGACCTCCTCAGGAGTGGCCTAGCCAGGCAGGCTCACGAGGAGCGGAGATATCAAGGCAGGGCAAAACCTCACGAGGCTCTCATGACTTGAGCCATGACGAACGACACCAGGCGGGCGCCAGCGCGCGCAGCGTCCTTGTTTCCTCTTTGGTGCTAAAGAGGCCTGCGCAGGCGAGGAGTACCGAGGCATCAGGCAAAGGTTGCTATATCGGTGCAATGAGACCAAGACCAGGAGGACGACAAGGCGGAGGTCATCATGGAGCCCAAGACGGCGTCACCACCAGAGCCTTTCGCAGGCGAAGACCACTTTTGTCAGGATAGCTTGTACTAGCTGCCCCCCTTCAAATTTGCCCGCCGTTGTTGGCTCCCTTCCCGCTCAATATTTGGTAACAGGACCCGGGCCTATATAAGTAGAGCTAGCCACCACAGTTGAGGGGATCGGGCAATTCACCCAGCTCTCACCCGCTAAGACACCAAGCACAAGAACACCTCAACCTCAGGAGGCTGTTCTTCCCTTGTACTGTTCATCATCAGCCCTAGAGGCAATCCACCACCACCACACTGGAGTAGGGTATTAGACCACAACGGTGGCCTGAACCAGTATAAATCTCGTGTCTCTCTGTGTTGCGATTTCGTTGAGTTCGTCCACGAGATCTTAGCGAGCTAGGGCGTAGATCGGTAGGAGGGAAAAACTTCGCGCGCACCCCAGTTTTTGAACCTTAAGGGTTTGCTGGAACCCCACATCCGACATTTGGCGCGCCAGGTAGGGGTGCGCCGGAGCTTCTTCTCCGCCGACCAGCTCGCCGACGCTCCACAGCCACGATGTCCGATGACTCAAGGGCCGGCTCCGATCGCTGGGCAGCTTGGCCAGCCCGGGCAGCGCCGCCTGCCCATGAAGACCTCGACCCCGCGCTCCAGGCGGCGCGAGCGCCGCCAAACTCCGCCGGGCGCGGGCAGCGCGGCCAGGCGTCGTCCGCCCTCACCCCACGGCAAGTACGAGCAGCTGCAAGAGCAGCGAGCCATGCCGCAGCAACGTCACCGCACTCACGGCGGGAGCAAGCAAACATGCAGGCGGCACTCACGGTAGCAAGGGAGCTGCTGCGATGCAGGCTGATGGAGAGCGGCCGGGATGCACTGCTGGAGCATGTTGCCGAGCTGCTGGATGCAGCGGCGTCGGGGGCACCACCTTTCTGCTATCGACTTTCTCCTCAGGCCACTGCAGGGTCACACGGCGGGCCTCACCACAACCGCATGCCGTCAGCAACGCCCGGGGGCTTCATCAACACCAGCACGGCCAGCAGCGTAGGGGGCTCCGCTGCCCCCATGCCGCCCGCGACAAGCATGAGCGCAAGCGTCACCCCCCATGGTCCTGGCCGGATGCCATGCTACCATCCTCAGGACGCCACCCTGGGCCGAGCAACATGGAGCATGGGGCACTACGGCAAGTGTTCGGGGTGACGGCCCCGGAAGCCTATGTGCCCGCATGATGGACCAAGAGTACGCACCGGAGGACGACCCCGGCTCATTCGTTGGAGAAGATTGGGGAGAGGGGGCGCTAGGAGCCGAAGCCTTCCAAGAACCAACGGAGAACCACGACGATCGTGCCGGCAACGGCAACTACAGGGTACCGCTAATCTCTCAGGAACAGGCTTATGCTAACCATGGGCTGCAGATGAATCAGGTTGCAGCGTCGATCCACGACCCTGGCATGGCAGCACCCCTTCCAACAAGGGAAACACGCTGGGGGCCGCCAGCTGGGAGCCAGGAGCAAGGCCCCTCCCCGCATCGCGCGACGCTTGGCGACACCCGGAGGTAGGCCCTCTGCCGGGGAGGCCTCGACAACCCTTCCCCCAGCATTGGACCTGTGGTCGCCGAGGGCACCACTGGCGTCCTCTTTCGCTCTTTTGTGTCGTCCTGGTGACCGGTCGGCTCAAAGCAGGTCAAGGGTGGCGTAAGGCGGGGCCCTCGACTGGCGATATGAAGCAAGGCCGGTACCTGTGAAGAAGGCCCAGTGCCTGTGAAGCTCGCCGCCCGTGACACTCTCACGTAATAATGAGTTGGGGCTGTACACGCCCCGGAGTCTCTGGGGTGCCGGCCTCAGGCCCTGGGGCTCCCTCCCACGCCTAGTGGCAGCACTTAGCTCCGCGCTGGTGAGAACACTTGAAGACCGGAAGACTAGACTAGGTGCCAGACACGACCTTTCGCTTTGGATCTCTCTTTCTGTAGCTTTGCTTTCTAGATCTGGATTTAAGTTGAAACCGAGTTTTTATCGTTGCGCGCGGGGGGTGCCTTTTCTTGCTCGAGCAATTTCTTGCCTTCTGGATCTTGTTTTGTCTGAGACTCATGTCCGTCGCCTTCCCCTCACGAGCCCCTCGCAAGCGGGACTGCGCGAAGCGCGCGCACGCCAAGTGCGCGCTAGTACTGCAATTGGTGCTCACCTCTTGTGGGGCCCCTTCTAACGGGGCGACAAGCTCCGCGGGGTTCTCAGAAACTCGACGCCTCGCGACCCAGCTCAAGCTGGCGCTGACTAAGGTAAACCATGACAGAAACTCGCACCCAGATTCACGAGGACACAAACCCACATCGCATAGGAAAGTAAAAACTGCAATTTTCTTACATGAGGGGCTCCCCCTCCCAAAATGCTCTTACAAGTTTTCGAAGGGCCATGCCCGAGCTTTGTGTGCAGGATGAAACGACAGGAGAACATGGGATCAGCCAGAAATGTCGCTCGCTACATCACCCGCAGACGCGTCACTCTCATCGTCATCGTCTTCATCAGCATCATCGCCGCCATCGGCGATGCCCCCGACACCATCGTCAACCACGTCGCCTTCGTCTGCAGCAACCACCACCCCGTCATCTTCCGAAGTGAAGGCCCTGACCAACACGTCCACGTTGTCTTCAACTCAACGCGCTAGGTCACCCCGGACAGCCGTGGGAACGGGGGCGATGGCGGCGTTGAAATCAAAGTTGGGGTCGGCGTTCAGAAGGTGGCTAAAGACACGGGAGAAAGCGCGCTCAAGCAGGCCACGCGCCCTTTCGTCCACAAGCTAGCGAGCTCTGGCAGATCGAGCCTCCAGGCGCGTCACCACCTCAGTGAAGAAGGTCAGGTGGTTGGCATAATCATTCAAGTGAGGGGCCGGCACCTCCACATCGCAAATATGGCCCAGAGCGGTATTGGCCCTGTTCTGGAGATCCTGAAGCATAGGGGCATGCTCGCGCTCCAGCGTTCGTCGATGGAGCACTTCCTCCGTATTTTGCCGTGCGACAGCCTCAGCGTAATCAACCCGCCTATGAAGGGAGCGCAGATCGGCGCGGGCGGAGGCCAAGTCCGCCTGCGCCGTAACCAGGGCGGTGGTCGTGGCCTCCGCGCGCCTCTCAGCCTCATCCAACCTGGGCCTGAGGGCAGCGGCCCTGCCGCATCCTCCGCCCCCGCGAGCTTCAGCTCCAGGTCGTACCTACCCTCCAGGTCCGCGCGAACCTCGTCCACCCGGCGATTCACCTCCTCCTCGACTCCGGCCTCGTGAGCCCCGAGGGCATCTTCTGCTTACGCATCAATGGCGATGTACTTTCGCCGCTTCAACGGCCCGAAGATATTGCTGGCGCTAGGGGATCCTTTCCTCTTGCGGAGCTCCTCGAAGTCCACACAAAGACGACCGAAACGCTGGACGTGACAGCCAGTGCGCGGCGGGGCCGAAGAAGAGCCTGGAAGGATGTCTTCAGGGGTGCCCGGTTGCGGCAAACAGCCGGGCACCGTCTCACCACAACCTCCCGAGGCTCCTGGAGCCTTGGCCTCGGGAGCCGCATGCTGCGCCTCCTCAATAATCGGCGCCTCAGGAGGGGGGTCACAGGCCCCCGAGGACGACGCCCCAGGATCACCACTCGGCATGTGCTCCTCAGTACTCGAGCCACTGGCCCCCGTCGGAGCTCGCCCTCCCGCACCTTCACCTGGGGCGAGCTCGGCACCGGCGGCGAAGAAGGGAACCACGACGACGGGGTTCTCGCGGGGCCCCACTAGTCCGATCGGCCGCAGCCCCCATTCCTCGAAAGAAGGCATGCTCGCTGCAAACTCATCCTTGTTCTTGCAGCGATACAACAGGCAATTCTTCCCAGGCATTTTGGCCGGCAAAGGGACACCCGTCAAGACCTTGAGCATTGTCTGTCGCGTCCCGAGAGGGAGCCCAGACTCCTGGAACCTCTTGTGGTCCTGACTGTTGAGCAGGGTCCACATTGGGCGAGAGTGGCGCTGAAGCGGAGCAACTCGGCGTTTGACGAACTCCTTCACCACCATCGGCGCGGTCACGCCGCGATCCTTTAGCAGCCTTAGCCTGGCCCAGACGAGAGCAAGGCGGGGGCTCGAGAGCTTCTGGTGGCCCCAGCTGGGGTTTGGAACAGCAGGCCCTGCCGGGAGACGAAGCAGGGGCTGAGCACGCGGGCATCAACAAACACCCATCGCGTACGAAACTGCTCGTGGATGAAGGGAGCTCGAAGTCAATCCCCGCGCCCACAGTCGCAGGCACGGCCTGGAAGCTCACGCACCCCAAGCATTGCTGAGGGTCGGCCAGGTGCAGTGAGAAGAAGTGACAGAGGAGGGCCACCGAAGGAGCTATACCCACCATGGCTTCGCACACGAAGGCGAAGACAGCAAGAAGAGTCACCGATTGGGGGTCAAGACGCAGCATGTGGATCTGGTAATGCTCTAGCACCGTGTTGAGAAAGGTAGAGAAGGGAGGAATCAGGCCAGCCCAGAGGGCATCTATGAAGATTGGGACCTCGGTGGCTGCCCGAGCCATGCGGGTGCGAGATGCAGGCCAAGCCACCGTCTCTCCCCACTCGTTGAAGCTGGAAGCAAGCATCGGACGCACCTTGTCCATGGCCTTGTCGTTGAGCACCCGGGATCGGCCTAGCGCCGGCTCGACAGCTCGAGGTGCGCCTGACAGGGACATTGGCTTCTTCCCCTTGTCCGCTTGTTTCGGTGCCATGGCAACGAAGCAGGGGGAGGGCAGGTCAGATCGGAGAAGGGAAGCAGAGTCTCAAGGAAGCAGGGAGATTAGGGAAGCGAGGCGCAGGCGATGGAGGAATAACTGTGTAGGCCGCGGGGGCCGCATAGCTAGGCGGATTCAAAGGCAGCGTGGGGAAGCGGAGACGCCCACGTCCAATCAACCGCCACACGTCAATCGAGGCCGCAAGCTTTTGGGGCCCGCGGTGCTCCGTACTTAACCCTTGGCATCGCCGCGAAGCCAAGCCCGAGCGCACCTTGGGCCCGGGGGCTACTGTCGGCGTTCTGGGAACGGGGGTCCCCAGACTTGCCTGCCTGCGGCCCATGGCGTGGCTAAGCCAGCAGACCATACGGCCCATCTTCATCAACAAGGCATCCAAGACCCTCGCGAGGGTCCAAGCCTCGCGAGGCGGATGACGCAAGACCTCCTCAGGAGTGGCCTAGCCAGGCAGGCTCACGAGGAGCGGAGATATCAAGGCAGGGCAAAACCTCACGAGGCTCTCGTGACGTGAGCCATGACGAACGACACTAGGCGGGCGCCAGCGCGTGCAGCGTCCTTGTTTCCTCTTTGGTGCTAAGGAGGCCAGCGCAGGCGAGGAGTACCGAGGCATCAGGCAAAGTTTACTATATCGGTGCAACGAGACCAAGACCAGGACGACGACAAGGCGGAGGTCATCGTGGAGCCCAAGACGGCGTCACCACCAGAGCCTTTCGCAGGCGAAGACCACTTTTGTCAGGATAGCTTGTACTAGCTGTCCCCCTTCAAATTTGCCCGTCGTTGTTGGCTCCCTTCCCGCTCAATATTTGGGAAGAGGACCCGGGCCTATATAAGTAGAGCTAGCCACCACAGTAGAGGGGATCGGGCAATTCACCCAGCTCTCACCCGCTAAGACGCCAAGCACAAGAACACCTCAACCTCAGGAGGCTGTTCTTCCCTCGTACTGTTCATCATCAGCCCTAGAGGCAATCCACCACCACCACACTGGAGTAGGGTATTACACCACAATGGTGGCCCGAACCAGTATAAATCTCGTGTCTCTCTGTGTTGCGAGTTCATTGAGTTCGTCCACGAGATCTTAGTGAGCTAGGGCGTAGATCGGTAGGAGGGAAAGACTTCGCGCGCACCCCAGTGTTCGAACCTTAAGGGTTTGCCGGAACCCGACATCCGACACAAGCGCCTTGCCGGGGACGACTGCAACACCACGGCAAGACCCTTGCTAGGCCCCCGGCAAGGCCCTTGCCGAGGGTGTTAGCGGGGCCAAAGCCAGGCCCACTTCGACCAAGACTCCACCGCCGTTCGCATGCAGCTGCCAGCCCAACCAGCTGGGCAGGCACCTACGTGGCGATGGGCGGCTTCCAAGCCAACTCAGCAAGCACCTGCGTGGTGGCATGCATATCTTCATGAAGACCCTACCACCGCGCCACCTCAGCTGCCTGCCTGCCTACATGGCGCTGCATGCATCATTGGCCGGGGCGCGTGTCGAAGCTAGGCGAGGCGGCAACGGAGTGGACGGGCCCCATTCCCGTCCCCGATAAAGCTAAGGGACACCTAGGCGATGCATTAAATGCGTCTTGTCCTATAATACGGGCGATAAGCTCGCAGCACTGTAGACCTTTCCACCTCCTGTGTGCCACTGTGGCAGCCCCTTTCGACTATAAAAGAAGGCCCATGGCATACTGGAGAGGGATTCGGCTTTTTGGAACTACGCAGCCACTGTAGCTAGTTCAGAAGCTCAAGAACACAAAATACATCCACCAAAGCAGGACTAGGGTATTACGCATCCTCGCGGCCCGAACCTGGGTAAAGGATCCTTGTGTTGACTGTTAATCCTGCTCTTCTCACAACCCCGCGCCCCGGCAACCGTAGTAGGGATTCTTGTGATCCCATAGGTGTCGTTTCCCACCGACAATGAGCAAATTAAACAGTAGTTGAGGATAAAGGCTTTAGAAGGACTGACTTACATTAACAGTTAACACCGGATTTATAATGCCTTTCTCCATGTCAAGGGAAGGATAACTCAAGAAATTTCAGCACAGAATCTTCTTCATAAGCATTGCATGTACTCTACATTTTGTAGAGAGTAATTATAGATATGATAATACTGGAAGGGATAGAGGATCATGAAGATAAGATGCGGATTGATGCTACATAATCAACCACCAAACCCTGGAAGTACAAGCGTTACAGGACAAAATGTACTGACAAGAGCAATGGGCTACACTTCTGCACTGGCATTGTCTGTGAATTCAACTTTTTGGTAAGATTAAATATAGATCTGATATTTTTTAGTAAATGGTTGGCGAGGGAGATAAGATGCAGAATGCTACACAATGAACCAATCCATCTTCCCATAAAACAAGAGTGTTTTGAACACTAGTGTACTGTACAAAACGTTCTTATATTATGGGATGGAGGGAGTAGCTGTTAATGTAAGTACAGTGATAGACGACGTTCGGTCCTTACAGGAGGACTGCAGAGCTAAACCTCTTCAAAAGCATTGGGTTGATTCTAAATTTATGTAAGAGTCCATACGGATCTTATAATGTACACCAAATGGACGATAACGAGGCTAACATGTGCAGTGATGCTGCATAATCAAACAACTATGAAAGTAAGTATGGTCATACAGGGAAAGAGGTACTCACAAGAGCAATGCAGTGTGCAGTATAGTTGCGAGATTCTGTGGTCCCTTGAGAATGAGTGTTCTTCTGCTAAAAGTTTTCGTACAAGTGAGATGTTAAGGCAAATGCAGAAATGTAGTTCAAATTGTGATGTGATATCATAGACAGTACCTTACGCTGCAGACGAGACCAATGTGTAACAAGATTATTCCAGTCATTGTCTGATAAATGTAGCACCGGAGACTTTACATAAATTATGTTTAGAGGCTTGCCATCGAAGTGCGCTTGCCTTAGGTAGGAACGATACTTCATCAACGAGTGCTTGAAAAGTGCAACCAACCCTTGCTCGTCTTGACAATCCAGTTTGGCCCTCGCCTATTTAAAAGAATGAAATCTTGTGTCTTCTGTCAGCAGAAACATATGCAGTAATTATCATGAATAGCATTAGTACATTACTTACGCGTAAGTTGCGGAAGAAGCCTGGAAATTGTTGTGTGTCACAAACCGGAGCTTCTCACCACAAGCATGATGGTTTTCGGTAGGGAACGTCCCACCTTTGGGGACGAAACGATATCCATTGCCTCTTATTGCTTTCAAGTTTTTTTCTCGTGTCAACATAGAACAACAGGAGTGTTGTGTGAATTTTTATGATTTTTCGGGGTTTGTTTGGACATTTTTATGCATTAACCGCGTTTTCAATGCATTTATGTGCATAATTCAAATTTGAACTACATGCGCATGCTCCAGTGCATATAAATTAGTTGAAAAATCAAATCTGTGTCCTTGGGTGCATGCTTAGGTCCCATGCAAGAAATGGGAATGAATTTCAAACTCCAGGGCACCGTTGATTGCCGGCAAAACAGTGAGATGCCTGGTTTTTAAATTCTAGTAAATCCAAAACTCGGCTAAAATTCATGAAACGTGGCATGCTATCATGGAGCAGCATCAACATGCCGTGGTACAAATTTTGTCCCATTTGGGGCAGGTTTGGGTATATGCTTCTCACAAAACGGAGCTTCTCACAACAAGCATGATGGTTTTCGATAGGGAACGTCCCACCTTCGGGGACGAAACCATATCCATTGCCTCTTATTGCTTTCAAGTGTTTTTCTCGTGTCCACATAGAACAACGGGAGTGTTGTGTGAATTTTTGTGATTTTTCGGGGTTCGTTTGAACATTTTTATGCATTAACTGAGTTTTCAATGCATTTATGTGCATAATTCAAATTTGAACTACATGCGCATGCTCCAGTGCATATAAATTCGTTGAAAAATCAAATATGTGTCCTTGGGTGCATGCTTAGGTCCCATGCAAGAAATGGGGATGAATTTCAAACACCAGGGCACCGTTGATTGCCGGCAAAACAGTGAGATGCCTGGTTTTTAAATTCTAGTAAATCCAAAACTCGTCTAAAATTCATGAAACTTGGATGCTATCATGGAAGGGCACCCGACATGTTGTGGTATTTTTCGTGTCCATTTTGAGAGAAGGCGCACTCGAATAATCACAACCAACAAAGGCATTTTGAAAAATAATATAGCTGCCACTTTAATATCTAAAACATTTGTATAATTCAAACCATGTGCGTTCGGTTAACCATTCACGTGACGCCACGTGTCTTGGTTTTAATGGCTATAGGAGGTGTCATGTGGACAGCTGCTTGACTGAACGGGAGGCGTGCGACCGCAGTCCGGTGCGCAGGCTCACCGGGAAGCGTACAAGCTGTTCAACGCAGGATCTGTGCATCTCTTCAACGCAAACGGTTCAGATTACAGTATGCAAATTAAAGCCAGACTTCGGCGCTAAGCCAAGAGACACTACGATTTGTCAAAATATGCAGCTAAAAATCGATATCACCATCTATTTTTTGCAACTAAAATTCAATAATTAAGCATATATTTCATTCATACTAGAGATTAAGCAGTCGTTCTCACCGGGAAGCGAGACAGCCTTGGACCGCCGCCCGCCTCGCTCCCACTGGTCTATATTAATGGCGCCGCCGAGCGGCCGCACCCCCCATCCTCGCCACACACACAATGCCTCTCCCTCTCCGCCCGCATCCTCGATGCCGCTCTGAGTCTTCAAAGTCGTCAGTGTATGAGGATGCCGCCGAAGCGCCCCATCAGAGGGAGTGGCGACGCCGGGGCTGCTGAAGCACCGGAGCACGGTATGAATATGGAGACAGAGGTTCCCGTCCCCGCCGACGAGGTGGAGAACGAGGCTGCCAACAAGCAGAGGCGGGTCGAGAAAGAACCGCAAGCGACTCCAGCAGGCCTAGACTTCATCAACAACCTCCCCGATGATATGTTGATAGTCATCATATCCCTCCTCCCAATCAGAAATCAGGCGAGGACAACCGCCGTTTCCCGGCGGTGGCGCACCCTATGGCTCCGCACCCCTGTCGACCTCCTCCACGCCCACAAGCTCTGCCATGGCTATTGCCAAAGCTTGGATGCATTCTGCCAGATCCTCGGCAGTCACCATGGCCCAATCAAAGGCCTTATCGTGGGCAAGTTCTGTTCCAATGGCAGGGAGCGAGGCAAGCTTGACGAGTGGTTCCAATCCCGCGCCATAGATCAGCTCGAGAAGCTAAGTTATAATGATGGGCATATGAGCTTGTTGCCAACATCCGCGCTCCGCTTCGCGCCCACGCTGCGCCTCGCCAAGTTCATGAACTGCCATTCCCCCCCCCCCCTTAATGACGCCGCCACTCTTTTTCTACCACGACTGAAGCACCTCGAGCTCGTCGCCATCCGCATCCCAAAGGATGACATGGAGCGCCTACTCCGCGGCTGTACTGCACTCGAGTTCCTTCGTCTTCAGGCGATGAATTTGTCGAGTACCTTGCACATCACCTCCAGGACTCCGCACTATTTATGTGTGTTGCTGGTGCTGCAACGAGAGATCACAAAAGGTGGACCACAATATGGTCATCCAGGACACACCTTCACTTGAGAGATTACTTGTAGTTGATCAACAAGGTCCAACAAGAATCAATGTCATTTCTGCGCCGAAATTGAAAGTGGTGGGCTACTCGTCTGTCAAATACTACAACTTTTAGGTACAACAGTCGCCTTATATACCTCTCCTTCTTGATATCAACGTTATAACTAGTTTTGAAGATGTATGCTCGTCTGTCATCCAGCGAAACTTCACCCAGACTCTGGGCACAGTGAAGGTCTTGGCACTAGAATCTGTCGTCCCCAACCTGGACCAAGTTTTCAGTTGCCTGAGATGTTTTCCGTGCCTGAAGAAGTTGTATATCGATGTAACACCCACGATGAGGCTATATCTCCCACGTGTCGAGAAACGACTTAGAGGCATATCCGCATGGTGGTTTTGTCGCAAGAAGGGTCATCTTCACACAATCCCATGTAATGAACAAGAATGGGATAAAGGGTTGGCTTACAATCGCCACTTCACACAATACATTAATTAAACATACATCATCCAGAGTACAATCAGGGTCCGACTACAGAACCAAAATAAAAGAAGATAACCCCAAATGCTAGATGCCCGATTGTCCCAACTGGGCTCCACTACTGATCATCAAGAAACGAAACATAGTAACGACCAAGGTCCTCGACGAACTCCCACTTGAGTTCGGTAGCATCACCTGCACTGGCATCATCGGCACCTGCAACTGTTTTGGTAGTATCTGTGAGTCACGAGGACTCAGCAGTCTCAAAACCCGTGAGATCAAGACTATTTAAGCTTATGGGTAGCATGGGGTAATGAGGTGGAGTTGCAGCAAGCACTAAGCAAATATGGTGGCTAACATACGCAAATAAGAGCGAGAAGAGAAGCAACGCAACGGCCGAGAAGCTAGAAATGATCAAGAAGTGATCCTAAAACTACTTACGTTCATACATAACCCAAACCGTGTTCACTTCCCAGACTCCGCCGAAAAGAGACCATCACGATTACACACGCGGTTGATGCATTTTAATTAAGTCAAGTGTCAAGTTCTCTACAACCGGACATTAACAAATTCCCATCTGCCACATAACCGCGAGCACGGCTTTCGAAAGTTTAAACCCTGCAGGGGTGTCCCAACTTAGCCCATCACAAGCTCTCACGATCAACGAAGGATATTCCTTCTCACAGAACAACCCGATCAGACTCGGAATCCCGGTTACAAGACATTTCGACAATGGTAAAACAAGACCAGCAAGACCACCCGACTGTGCCGACAAATCCCGATAGGAGCTGCACATATCTCGTTCTCAGGGCACATCGAATGAGACAAGCTACGAGTAAAACCAGCCCTCAAGTTTCCCCGAGGTGGCCTCGCAGACTGCTCGGTTTGGACCAACACTTAGAGGAGCACTGGCCCGGGGGGGAGGGTTAAAATAAAGATGACCCTCGGGCTCGCGAAAACCCAAGGGAAAGGCTTAGGTGAGGCAAAAGTAAAACCAAGGTTGGGCCTTTCTGGAGGATTTTTATTCAAAGCGAACTGTCAAGGGGGTCCCATAACCCCAACCGCGTAAGGAACGCAAAATCAAGGAACATAACACCAGTATGAAGGAAACTAGGGCGGCAAGAGTGGAACAAAACACCAAGCATAAGGCCGAGCCTTCCACCCTTTACCAAGTATATAGATGCATTAATTAAATAAGAGATATTGTGATATCCCAACATGTCCATGTTCCAACATGGAACAAACTTCATCTTCACCTACAACTAGCAACGCTATAAGAGGGGCTGAGCAAAGCGGTAACATAGCCAAACAACGGTTTGCTAGGAAGGTGGGTTAGAAGCTTGACATGGCAAAAATGGGAGGCATGATAAACAAGTGGTAGGTAGCACAACATAGCGATAGAGCGAACAACTAGCAAGCAAAGATAGAAGTGATATCGAGGGTAATGGTCATCTTGTCTGAAATCCCGCAAGGAAGAAGAACGAGTCCATGAAGTAGACGAACAAACGTAGTCAAACGAATCCTCACAACTCCGGAACGAAACCGAAGCTAACGAGACAAGCAAACTAGAAAGAAACAAACAACATAGTAAACAACCATCACATAAACATGGCATGATGCACAATCAAGTATGATGCATGTCCGATTTAATGAGCATGGCATGGCAAAGTGCAACAAACAACACTACAAATTAAGTGGAGCTCAATATGCAACGAGTTGCATATTGACGAAACACCACATCAATTATTCAGTTATCTCCCATTTAATCTACTCAACAATATTAAATGTTGGTTAACATGGCAAGAGATGAAGCATAATGAAACTACCTATCTAGGCAAGTTTAAATGAGGCGGGAACAACAAACAACAATTCCGGAAAATCCTCATATGCATATTTTGGAATTGGTACTGTTCTCTCCTAAACCATATTTTAGATTTGTTAAACATGCAAAGTAATGCCACCAAGTTAATCTATGCATTTTTCTACCCCATTTACATATAAACTTTATTTAATTTGGAGCTACGGTTATTTAGTTGTGAAATAAATCATTTCAGCATGACATTTATGCAAAATTAAACAAACAGCAAGTTAAACATTTTAAACATGGATGAGAGTTGGAAAATATGAAACTGTATGAAATTCTAAGCAATTTTCATATTTGAAGTTTTAACATATGGTGCATGGTTATTTAGTTATTAAATGCATGAACGGCAAGGGTTTTTCTGTAAAACAGGCGTTCTCTAGATAAATGGCAAAATCGCTCCACGGATAAAAACACATGTTGGACCGAAACTGCTGGCCCAACAGTGCACAAGGGAGGCTGGGGGTTTTCTCACCATGGGCCATGGCCCAGTTCGGAGGTGAGGTGAAGCCGGCAGGGGGGCGGATGCAGGCCGAGGCGAGGTCGGCCCAGGCGAAGTCAACGCGCCTGGTTCCTTCGATGCAGGGAAGCAGGGGATCGAGCTCATGCTCGACAGAAGGCAGCGACGGCGCAGGGACGCGGTCAACAGGCGGTCGAGGCAGAGGCGATGCAGGTGTGGGAACACCAGATCCAGGCAGCGGCGCGCCCGGCAAGAACTTGGCGACGTCGGCTCCTTGCTGCAGCAACTACAGGGAGAGAGAGATGTGAGCCGAGAGGGAGAAGGAGAGGAAAAAGGGAAGGGCGGAGGGGAGCAGAGGGGCGGCCTGGTGGTCGAGGTCGCCGGCAGCAGGTCGAGCTGGAGGAGCTCGGGGCCTCAGGTGCGGGAGCGGAGGAGGCCAAGGCGCCATGGCAGGGGAACGACAGCAGCGGCGGCATCTGGATGGGCTCGACGACCTGCTGGTCGCCGGCGGGAGCGCAGTCCGACGAGGCTCGGGAGGTTACAGGAGGCGGAGGAGCTCGCGATGCAGAGGACTTGTCTCGTGGTCGAGAGGAGACGAGGACGAGCGTTCCTGCTCGGGGCGGCGAGGAGGTTCGAGGCCCGCGCGAGGTTGAGCTCCAGGAGGTGCTCGGGCACAAGAGCTTCTTCTCCAATGGGGATGGACGGGAGAGGTGGCTCGGGAGGAGGGGATCGAGGGGAGCTCTAGTTGGCCGGGCATGCAGATCGAGGAGGAGAGGAGTGGCGGCTGCTGGATGGGGATGGAATGGTGGATGGGACAGGGGAGATCCCGAGGGGGAAAAGGGGTGGTTAACTGGCGGCGGCGGCGATTGGACAGGGGAGGATCCCTAGAAAATAGGGTTTGGTATGCACCGGCTATATATAGTACTCCCTCCGTTCGGAATTACTTGTCTCGGAAATGGATGTATCTAGAACTAAAATACGTCTAGATACATCCATTTCTGCGACAAGTAATTCCGAACAGAGGGAGTAGGTGGGTTAGGCTTAGACTATCTTGTCCCTCTGATCATAATCGGACGGTTAAGAATAAAATGCTTTGAGTCCAAACAAATAATTACAGATGTTTTGGGGATGTTTAGTGATTATCCGGACCCATCGGTAACAACAGCCCGGTTTGGGTTCGGCGAAGTTTCGGACTAGGTTGCGAGAGGGGTCGAGAGGTCGACAAAGACAAGGGGGTAGCGGCAACTACGAGCGGATACAAGTTTTAAAAACAATGATGGCAACGGAGTGCCGATGCAATGCGAATGATGCGATGATAAATGCAACAAACAAAAATAACACACAACAGCAACGAAATAACTGGAAGGCCTCTGGAGCGTCGATCTCGGGTCGTTACAATCGAGGTGATGTTCCTTTCCTGTTAAATGTTAACCATAAGGGAGTTTAATTTTTTGCACCTTTTCCCAAATTCACAATGACAATGTACTACTATTTCTAAAGGAATTTTGGAGGATTTTAGGACATACACCCCCCACCCCATATTGGTTGCTTCATTCATATGGTTACAATCGTCCATAAGAATTTCTCCTTTGGATTCATCTATACTAGTTTTCAAAACTGCACGTAGTAGTGTTCAAAACTGCATGTAGGCACTAACACATTCCGTTCTTTTGCAGTGCATATTAGGCCCGGTGGATGATGTTTATAACGACAATCACATCGAATTCCTGGATCTGCATCTCACAAGTATTACTTTGAACTCCTACCGAGGGACCCCACCGGAGATTACACTCGCTAGGTTCTTTCTTGCCAGAGCAAAGGTGCTGAGTGTACTGAGGTTGAACACGCATTTTATTACGAAAGATCAATGGTATGATCAGCAGAGCCGACTGGTACTGTTGAATGGAAATGCCTCCAAAAATGCCAAAGTTCATATGGGAAGAACATATGGCAAAGCAATTGGAAATCATTGTGTCAAACCCATACATGACTTGTCAGCTGCTGATCCCTTTTCAGAAATGACGCAGCTTGCAATGTTTGAATTTGGGTGTTGTAATCTTTGAATTTGAACCTTGCAATATTTATGGTATTTGTTATATTGAACCGTTTATGTTCTCTTGTCTCAGCGCAAACAGTTCATCCCGGTGAACCGCATGTCGTACATCGCACACACCTTGATCTGGCTGACCGTTTCTTTTGTGTTGCCTAATCACAAACAATTCATTCGAGTGAACTATATGTTGTACATCGCACACACCTTGATCTGGCTGACCGTTTCTTTTGTGTTGCCTAATCACAAATAGTTCATCCGAGTGAACCGTATGTTGTACATCACACACACCTTCATCTGGCTGCCCATTTCTTTTGTTCCTACTCATCGAAAATGGTTAATTGAACTGAACCGTATGCCCTGAATCGCACACGCAACTAAAATATGAACCGTGTTTGATGCATCCGTCATCGCAAATGTTTTGCGCCTTTTTTGACAGGTTTTTTACACCACCGTTTTGTGATTATTGCATCACACACAGTTTCGTCGAAGGGTCTCTGATCGTAGTGTCGCGTTAGCAGCATCCTGTAGTAGTGATTACATAGGCATCACGTCCAAGATTAGTAGACCGACTCTTGCCTGCATCTACTACTATTACTCCACACATCGACCGCTATCCAACATGCATCTAGTGTATTAAGTTCATGGAAAAAATAGAGTAATGCAATAAGAACGATGACATGATGTAGACAAGATCCGTTTATCTATATGGCGGTAGATATAGATCTCGTCTTTTTATCCTTAGTAGCAACGATACATACGTGTCGGTTCCCCTTCTGTCACTGGGATCAAGCACCGTAAGATCGAACCCACTACCGGGCACCTCTTCCCATTGCAAGATAAATAGATCAAGTTGGCCAAACAAAACCCAAATATCGGAGAAGAAATACGAGGCTATAAGAGCTCATGCATATAAGAGATCAAAGAAACTTAAATAACTTTCATGGATATAAAAAGATATGACTGATCATAAACTCAAAGTTCATCAGATCCCAACAAACACACCGCAAAAGAGTTACATCATATGGATCTCCAAGAGACCATTGTATCGAGAATCGGCGAGAGAGAGAGAGAGAGAGAAAGCTATCTAGCTACTAACTACGGACCCGAAGGTCTACAAAGAACTACTCACGCATCATCGAAGAGGCACCAATGGAGGTGGTGAACCCCATCCGAGATGGTGTCTAGATTGGATCTGGTGGTTCTAGACTCTGCGGCGGCTGGATGAATATTTCGTCGACTCCCCTAGGGTTTCTGGAATATTTGGGTATTTATAGAGCAAAGAGGCGGTCCGGGGGGCACCCGAGGTGGGCACACCCACCAGGGCGCGCCTGGGCCTCCTGGCGCGCCTTGGTGGGTTGTGCCCCCCTCGGGGCACCCCTAGGTGCAACCAGGTCCCATTGCCTTTCTTCTAGCCCATAAAAAATCATCATGGAGTTTCGTGGCATTTGGACTCCGTTTGATATTGATTTCCTGCGATGTAAAAAACATGGAAAAAACAGCAACTGGCACTTGGCACTATGTCAATAGGTTAGTACCAAAAAATGATACAAAATGACTATAAAATGATTATAAAACATCCAAGATTGATAATAAAATAGCATGGAACAATAAAAAATTATAGATACGTTGGAGACGTATCAGCATCCCCAAGCTTCACTCCTACTCGTCCTCGAGTAGGTAAGTGACAAAAACAGAATTTTTGATGTGGAGTGTTGTTCATCAAGTCATATCTTATTCTTTTCTTTATAGAATGGACATTTGGAATTTTATGTGATTCAAAGCAATAGTCTAGTTCTGACATAATAATTTAGATACTCAAGCATATCAACAAGTAACCATGTCTTTCATAATATCAATGCTAAAATAAGTTATCCCTAGCCCATCATGCTCAAACATTGATCCATTCATGAAACACACTTGAATATTAACTACACCCAATACTTGAGCACGATCATATTGCCTCCTAGTTGGTGCTTTTGTAAGAGAAGATGGAGACTCAAATTTCAAAAATAAAAATTGCATAAAGTAAAAGAAAGGCCCTTCACGGAGGGAAGTAGGGATTTGTAGAGGTGCCAGAGCTCAAAGCGAAAAATTAGAGATAAAACATTTTGGGAGGTTTATCCATCCCACCAACGAAAACGACTCAGAATTCCGAACATTTCCATGCTAGATATGCCATAGGCGGTTCCCAAACAGAAAATAAAGTTTATTCCTTTTTCCACCATTTCTTTCACTTTCCATGGCTAACCGTATCCATGGGTGCCCTCGGTACCAACACTTTCCAAGGAATTTATTATTTGACAACATAAAGTAAATATATTTTTTGCATTTAGGGACTGGGCATCCCTAAAACCTTTGCCTTACTCTCGTGCAATGACAAGTGAATAAACATTCATCTTGAGAATAACACATCCAGCATGGAAAATATTAGCCACCCGTTACCGTTCCGCGAGCGAAACGAACACACAAAAGAGAAGTTTACTTTGAAAATTAGAGATGGCACATGCAAATTTGCTTAGAACGGCAAAAGAATACCGCATATAGGTAGATATAGTGGAGTCATGTGGCAAAACTGGTTTAAAGGATTTTGGATGCACAAGTAGAGGTCATACTTGGTGCAAAATGAAGGCTAGCAAAAAGATTGAGAAGCGACCAACCAAGAAACGAATAATCTCATAAGAAAGCATTAAGCATAATTAACACCGAATAATGCACCACAAGTCGGATATAATTTTCATTGCATGATTATTGACTTTTGTGCATGCATAGGGAATCACAAACCATAACACCAATATTCTTAATAGAGCACAATTACTCATCAACATAACTCACATATCACATCATCATATCTCAAAACTATTACTAAAATCAAGTTTATTTTGTCCAATGATCTTCATGACATTTCTTTTTCTTTATCCTTCTTGGATATCTATCACTTTGGCACTAATTTTCATGTGTTGCCTTTCATAAGCTCAAACAAATATAAGTGAAGATCATGAGCATAGCAAATTTTCTTTCTCTCAAAATAATGTAAGTACAGCAAGAGAGAATTTCTTCAAAATTTTACTAACTCTCAAATAAATCTAAGTGAAGCAAGAGAGCATTTCTTCAAAATAACAAAGCACACCGTGCTCAAAAAGATTTAAGTGAAGCACTAGAGCAAGTCCTAGCTCATAAACGATTTAAGTGAAGCATATAGAGCAATTCTAACAAGTCATGATATAATTTTAGCTCTCTAAAATAGGTGTGTCCTCCAAGGATTGATGACTTAAAACACAAAATAGAACAAGGAAAGACACAAATCATACAAGACGCTCCAAGCAAAATACATATCATGTGACGAGTAAAAATATAGCCTCGAGTAAAATATCGATAGTTGTTGGAAGAAAGCGGGGATGCCACTCAGGGGCATCCCCAAGCTTAGTTGGTTGCTCATTCTTGGATAATAGCTTGGGATGCTGGGACATCACCAAGCTTAGGCTCTTGCATTCTTCCTTCATCCATCGTAAGATAACCAAAAACTTGAAAACTTCAATCACACAAAACTCAACAAAACCTTCGTGAGATCCGTTAGTGTAAGAAAAATAAATCACTATTGTAAGTGATGTATCAAACCAATTCATATTTTGTTTTTGTATTATATCTACTGTATTCCAACTTTTCTATGGCAAAAACACATCACAGAAAACCATAGAGCCATCAAAATAAGCACACAACACAAAGAAAACAGAATCTGTCAAAAAAGAAGAGTTTGTAGCAATCTGATTTGTTCGAATACTTCTGGAACTCCAATTTTTTGAAAAACTAGGACAACCTGGTTAATTTGTATATTGATCTACTACAAAATAATTAGCATTTTATCACGTTCTGGTGAATTTTAACAATTCTTTTCGTGAGTACAAAGTTTCTCTCCTTTTCAGCAAGATCAAACAACTATCACCCAAGAAGATCCTATTGGTTCTACTTGGCATACACACTAATTAAAACATAAAAACACAATCATAACAGTAGCATAATTGTGTAAACACTCAAGGACAGAAAGCAAAAAAGAAAAAATAAATTGTATTCATTGGGTTGCCTCCCAACAAGCGCTGTAGTTTTACGCCCTTAGCTAGGCATCAAGCAAGGATCTAAGTTTTGTAATCCGAAGGTTTGGCAACCTTTGTAAGGGTTTGCTCAAACCCAGGAGGCTCTTTACGCTTCCCTAAATTCTCCTAAAAAGAAACCATCTTAAGATACAAAATATCCAACCGCTTATTGCAAAGAGTAATCAAGGTATTCATGCGGTTGATACTACCATTGAGGTGTTTGAGAGGTTCATTATACTTATGTATTTTAACCATATGCTTATGCAGATCACCAAGTTTATCCAACATTTGAGCTCCCTTAGGGGTAAAGTGAAACCCCTTCTTTTGAGGTGGAATTCCCAAGATTCCCTCTAAGAGTTCATAGGCAGCATTGGCATCAAGTTCAATAAAATTTACTTTAGCGGCGAAATCAAGAAGTTGTCTATGATGCCAAAACAATCCTATGTAAAAATTACGAAGCAAAACCTTGGTGTCCCCCTTTCAGTTGGAAATACGATACGATTCCATAAGCCTATACCAGGCATCTCTCAAATTTTCTCCTTGTCTTTGTTTGAAGTACAAGACTTCAAAATATGGTGACAAAGGAGGGGTAGGGACGCTAGCCATCGAGACTAGAAAGCAAGAGAACGGCAAACGAAGAAGAGGGGCGAATAAAACGGCAAATTTTTGTGAAGTGGGGGTGTAACATCCCAAAATTCTTAGTTTTTTGAATGTTATATTAAATAACTAGTTTTGATTGTTTGTTTGATTGTGGTGTGGTTGCTTGTGTGAAATTGAGTGAAATTTGTATTTTTTTTGAAAGTTAAATGAGAGGGAATAAAAGGACTTTCCCAAACTTTCACCTTGCATTTCTGATCTCCATGAATTCAAATTCATTTCATCACAAAACCCTGGAGTGAAGATGATATGACTTCTTCCATTTAAATAACTGAAAAGGGTTTTGAAAAGATTTGAATCCCATTTGGAACTATTTCGAATTCGGAAACTTTATGCAACTCAATGAGTTTCATGAGAGAAGATAAAATGACTTCTTCAAATGCTAACAAAGGGAGTTGGAAGTTTCAAAGAATCAAATTCAAACTTCCTTTGAAGTTATTTTGAAAACCCACTTTCAATTTGGAGTTATTTGGTTTTTATTCAAATTACTTTTCTCCAAAAATAAAATATATGGAAAATAGGGTAAAATGATTACTACAGTAGAAAATTGGAGAGAAATGAGTTTGAAATTATTTTGGTATTTTAAAATATTTTTATTTAATTTTTAAATGAATCAGTAGTACTGTTTGCTTTATTTAAAATCTTCTAGAACTTATTTGCCACTGAAAATATGTTGATATTTTAGGAAATAAAATTCTGAAAATTTTGATATATAATATCCCTATATAAAATGTTATTTTATTTACGTTATTCATTTTTCTTTTCTGTTTCTACTTAAGGAAAAACTGTACGTGCGGCTCATAATTATTTCTCGCCCACATCCGCAGCATAGTAGACAGGCCGGCCCGTATTTTTCTTTTTCTCTTTTTATTTTCGTTAAGGTTTACAATTTTATTTTATTTATTATTTTTTATGAAAATAAAAGTTCAGGAAAGAAAAATATTAAGAAAAAAAATTGCGGCGCAGTGTAGGCGCGCGGCCGGGCCGAACTCTTAGCCCATGCGCATGATCTTTTTTACATCTGCGTATGTATATGTTTAGTCTCACATTGCCTAGCCTTTGACCCCTAAGCCTCTCTTCCACCTATAAATATAAATCCATAGAGCTTCCAAAAATCATCTGATTCGGGTTAAATCAATATTTTGGTTTGACTAGTTTTTCAAAAGAAAAATATATTTCTTCTCTCCGGCAAAAATTCTGGAAGTCGTCTCCTCTCTCTAAAATCGTCTTTTCTCTACCTTATAAAGATATCTTTAGACTAGTACGCTAGAATAATTAAATTATTAATTAATCTCTGTATTTGTACATTAACCTAAAATTCTTTTAGCCATACATATTTTTCCTTCATAAAACAACTTGGCCCTGATTTTTTCAAATAGCCATAACTTTTTACTCGTTCGTTCAAATTAAATGAAACCAATGCCTAGATTTTCTTCTTGATTCCACCTATCCAGTGAACCTATCAAATCAAATTCTTTTGCAACTTTCAAATTTTGAAATTTGGTCATATTCATATTCAAACTTCTTTTGATCATATCTTTTTATCCGTAGCTCTGTTTTCGATGAACCCAACTGCATCGGATTTGTATTGAAATAATCTTTCTGTTCGCACAATTAGTGTCATCTTCCAACATATAATTTTAATCTTAGCCAGTTAATCTACTAGTCCACAAAAGAGTTATCACACAATATTCTAAGCAGATTCAATGCTACGTTGAATTACTTGTATCTTTGGATCCGTTATTTCCAATCTAGTAATTCTTCTTCCTACATATTCATATTGACTTCCTATATCCAGTAGCATCATTAGTTTCAACTTTTGAACCTTTCAAACTATTCGAACCTTCATTTAATCATATCTTGTAAATTGTTTCGCATTTTCAATTGATTCCTTTTGCAATTGAATCCCTAGATGTAATCTATCATCTTGAGCCAACACCACACTTTATCAACAAAATTAGGAACTGATCTTGCAAAATAATTTGATTTGGTTCTTTTGGAGTTTTCACAATCTTCCTTTGCATTTTCTTTTGGATCTTTGAGTGATTGCTTATGTGAGGTTATAATTGATTGCTTACGATAGATTGAACGGAGTGTGACGAGTAGAACTACCAGGAATTATGAGTGCGAATCATCTTAATCAACAATACAAGACAAGTTCACACTTTGATCATACTTTTCATACCCAGTTTTTATGCATTAGTCTCAACCCTCAAACATTGCATGAGTAGGATTGGGAACATGTGGTTACGATAAAGTATTCAATGAGGTAGGAACCTATTACCCTTTTATCAACCCTGGGAATATACGTTATGCTCATATTACTTTGCTATGCTCGTAGACGGGGATTGGTATGTGAGATTCATGAAAGTTGCGAGAGTAATATTATCTAAGGGAAACTTAAGGTGGCTATTTTAATACACATCTGGGTGGAATGGTTGGGGCACCCTGGGGATATACCAGTGGCTTGCCCGGGCACCTGAGGAATCCAGTGTTGTCCTAGGAGATCTCGGGGTATCCGTGTGATCATCCTATTGGAATGCTACCCAGGCTCAAAGGGATCATAAGATTATTCATGCTAGAAACTTCCGTGTGCAGCCACAAGCCATTATGGGCTTTGGCATAGTTGAGTAAGTTGTGGGAAACCTTTCCATCATAGGCTAGCAGATGTAGGGGATTGTAGGTGTACCGGCCTATCTATCGGTTAGGGGGACCTCTTCAGAAAGACTGTGTCTCGATCATCCGTTTCTCAAACATCATGCAGTGCGAGAAATTCAACGGAGGAGATCGTGTCTTGTGGGGAAAAGTGCGCAAACTTCTGCAGAGTGTACAAACTAATCATGATTAGCCGTGTCCCCAGTTATGGACATCTTGAGTATCTGGTATTTGAATTATTGGTTGATCTCATCACTCTATTTAATGAAATTGTTGGGTTATTAATGATTCGGTGATTTTGGGATTGAGTTGGGGTTACCTTCTCAATATGGGTAATTTAACTTAGTAGTAAATAAAATTTATTCCTTAGTTGTAGGGAAAAATTAGCTTTATGCAAAAAATTAAATTTAGAGCCTCCACCAGCCAAATATGCATATAGAGATAGACATTCTCATTTTTATTCTATGGTGTGAAATTGCCAGTACATTCAATGTACTGACCTATATGGCTGCAACGTCTCATGTTGCAGGATTCTTACGACGAAAAAATGATACGTTAGGGTTACGATGTCTACACTCAACTTTGCCGTTGGTGTTGTTGGGACTCCACAACTTTGTTGTTACTTCCGCTATTTGAATTGAGGTAATAGTATTTACGTTACTTTATACATGTGATTTATCTCTGTTATAAATCCTCGAGTACTGTGTGTGTCAACATATCGATCCAGGGATGACACTTAAGCACAGAGACTTCGATCCATTCGGGTCGGGTCGCTACAAGATGATATCAGAGCACATGTTGACTGTAGGACGTGACACCTGGAAACAGGCAAGTCCAGAGGAATGATTTTCTCTAAAACTTTATTTTTCAAAAGGATCTTTGACCTCTCGTCTTTCTGAGCTTTATCAAATATTCCCTTTTAGTTAGACTATACCCCTTTCCCCTTTTAACCACACGAAGATTCAACTGATGAGACCACTCCAAGAAGTACAAGATATCAGACAACTAAGACCACTTCGGAATGAAGAGGATTTTACCGTGCATTATAATAATGGAAACTACAACGGTTGAAGACTCCGAAGACTAGGAGAATTTGAAGGCTCTGAAAAATTTCTAGATTGGTATGACCAAGGAAGGCTACCCTGATGGAACTTGTCAGACTATTGAAGCTGTCAATACCCAAGATCAAGGTGTGTCGGAGAAAGACCGGAACATGGAGCGTTAAAATTCAAAGTTTTTCTTGTGAAGAAAACCCTAAGGCAGGAGATATCCACTATGGAATGATAACTCATGACAGAGACATGGGCATAAACACGGCTATCCATGATGTTATCGCCCGCTTGTGCTATTTGTCACCGTGCTGAGTTAAGCATGCATTTCGTCGGAAGGATTGGATGACAAAAGGGCTAATGGAGCATCTATCAGCAAAAGATAAAGTTCTAACCTTAGCTGGCTTATCGCCAGGATCTGGAGTATTACATCAAGAATTTTAAGATGGACCTTCAGGAAGCCGTATTTGACAAGGAAGCATTTCGTGAAGAACTCGGGACCTAGAAGCTGAAAGTAGCCAAACTGGAGGAGCAAAACCTCGAGATACCGGAGATTCGTTAGGAACTGAAGGACAGTGGGACCATGGTTCATGCCAAGGATGTTGGAATCCAGAAGTTTGGAACGCAACTCCAGAATATTAAAGGACGTCACGAGATACTTCGCGTCAACAGAAATGGCTTGGCAAAAGAACTTGAGAAGGTCAGAAAGCATGATCAGAAGAAGACCAAACCCCTGTTATATACTTACGTTAGATGCGACGATTGTGAGCTGTCATTTGTTTGATGTTTTTCCGACAGCCACAAAATAAAACATGTTTCTTCAAAACTATTGTTTGTATTGTGTGTATCCCTCTCTATCTCTCTTATCTCACCCAAAAACCCCTGGACCCAATAGATGATGAATGGAGATGAACTCACATTTTCGGGACCGATGACTCAATTGGAAACGGACCGATGGATTCAGAACATGGAAGATCACATGAAGAATAACACCATAGCCAGAAAGGATATGGCCCAGCATGCTCTTTAGTGCTTTGAAAGAGGTGCTGCTACTTGGTGGAGGATGTGCCAAACCATCAATGGATGGCAAGGAGTAACCACTTGGGAGGAATTTAAGTTGACTCTGCTAAATTCTCGACTTTTGTCCCAGAAATTGAAGCCTTATGGAAATGATATGAAGAAACCTTGTGCATGCAAGCTCTATGGAGAAATAGGACACAACCATAAAGAACACAAAGATGAATGCCCTCATTGTGAAGAAAGCCACCCAGCTGAAGAATGCGAAAGTAGGCAGATTACTTGTTTCTTGTGTGAAGGGACTACCCACTACCCTGCTCAGTGTCACATTTACCCCATGGTACAAAGAACCATCCAGCTGAAGAAAGAAGCAATGAAAGGAGCCCTCATGGAAATTTTAGAAGAACCTGTGATGAAGGAAGAGGTGGAGGACACACTCGAAGAAGACCCAATTAAACCCTGCACCAAGTCATGCTATTCATGTGGAGAAGAAGGACACATCTCCCAGAACTGCCCGAAGGACGATCTAGCAGCATTCCCGACAGTGGAAGTAGAGTATGACCCACAGGAAATAGAAGTCCTGATTGGCACGGAAAAGTTCAGGAAGAGAAATAGATTGGATTCTAGGAACAACCCAATTTCTACAAAGAAGGACCTGAGACATATCACATGTTTCAGGTGCAAAGATTCAGGGCACTACTTCAGCGGTTGCCCAAAAAGGAAGCCGAGGACCCAAGGAGGCTATGTAATCACAAGGAAACCTCGAGACTTGTCAGAAGTAAAAAGTTTCCGTTGTAATGAAGCAGGGCACTTTGCCAGAGATTGTCCCAATGAGGATATTCGTGTTTAATAGTTGAGTGTGTGAGAAATATAGTAGTAGTAGTGGGAACATTTTTTATATTAAGGTGTTCACTTGAGGCATGTAATGGAAATGCAGGAGACTGTAATAATTTGAGAATCAATAAATTTAGTATCGTTGGTACTGATTTGGATTTTATGAGTAGTTACTCTATGAAGAAAGATTTTGACCATTTTTGAGGATATGAGAAATATGGTCTATGAAAAAAAATTGTGCATTTCAAGGGTGGTAGTACCCTATGAGGACACTTGACCCCTGGAAAAGATAATGATATTCCATGGACTGGACTTCGGACAAAATAAGTATGAGTTTTATCTCGATATGTGGCATACCCCAAGAATATGAAGGGATGAAGTATTATTGGATATAAAGGAGGTATAATGTTGGTAATATGGAGCAATTGTAACCCTAGTAGGAGTTAAAGCTATAAATGTGATGAGGTGAGCCCATAACTCACAGGCCCTAGGACCTGCCAAGAAGCAAGCACACTCTTGCTGAAGGAAAAACCCTGGAAGAAGATACGACTTTATCAACAGACGATCTCATAGGAGTAACGCAAAACCTGAGAGTTGTGAAAGAATGATAGATGTTTGTTTGGCTTGCAAAATCCATGGATTTATACGAACTTGGTTCGTTGACAAGAGAAATTCTGCAATGCTTGTGAGGATGACCGAGTGTTAGAATGCGAGATTCGCTAAACCATATACAAGGTAATGATTTGGGTGCGGAATGGATTGATCACCATACCGACTTACTCTTATTATTCGCCTCTGCTATATGGGATGGTAAATCTGAGTGACTTACCCATAGTAGAGAAACGACGATCAAAACCTTGTTTGAACCTTAGAATGGTCTGACAATTTTTCCCCTTGTACAAGGCAGTTGTTGCCAATCGTAGGTCATACCGTGAGAATGAAGCCCAGACCCATTTCCTGTAGGAGAAACCATAAATTGATGACCACCATGAGATACCGATAGTTGTTTAGTATTGGTGCCAGACCCGTCAGCTAAGAAGACCCGGTCACAGAAGAACCGTACCAAAATGAAAGGACACAATAATTTAGGAAAAGGTTATGCCACTACCGGAAGAGCCAGAGAAGGAATTATCCTGAAGATCTAAGAAGATCGAACAATAAGGATGGAGTATATGAGTTTTGATGGAACCGTAACCATGTTTCTAAGGGTGGTAGCACCCCAGACCCCCTGTGACGATCGATGGATTTTGAGGAGACCCCCAAAGCTAACCTATTTCTTTCTAGCCTCTCCGAATCTCGAGGGCGAGATTCATTTTAAGGGTGGTAGGTTTGTAACATCCCAAAATTCTAAATTTTGGAATGTTTTATTAAATAAATAGTTTTAATTTTTGTTTGATTGTGGTGTGGTTGCTTGTGCGAAATTGAGTGAAATTTGGATTTTTTTTGAAAGTTAAATGAGAGGGAATAAAAGGACTTTCCCAAACATTCACCTTGCATTTATGATCTCTGTGAATTCAAATTCATTTCATCACAAAACCCTGGAGTGAAGATGATATGACTTCTTCCATTTAAATAAATGAAAAGGGTTTTGAAAAGATTTGAATTCCATTTGGAACTATTTCGAATTCAGAAACTTTATGCAACTCAATGAGTTTCATGAGAGAAGATAAAATGACTTCTTCAAATGCTAAGAAAGAGAGTTGGAAGTTTCAAAGAATCAAACTGAAAGTTCCTTTGAATTTATTTTGAAAACCCACTTTGAACTAGGAGTTATTTGGTTTTTATTCAAATTACTTTTCTCCAAAAATAAAATATATGGAAAATATGTTAAAATGATTCCCTACAGTAGAAAAATGGAGACAAATGAGTTTGAAATTATTTTGGTATTTTAAAATATTTTTATTTAGTTTTTAATGAACCAGTAGTACTGTTTGCTTTATTTAAAATTTTGCGAAACTTATTTGCCACTGAAAATATGTTCATTTTTTAGAAATTGTTTTCTGAAAATTTAGATATATAATATGCATATATAAAATTTTATTTTATGTCCGTTATTCAGTTTTCCTTTCGGTTTTTATTTAAAAAAACTCTATGTGCGGCACATAATTATTTGTCGCCCACATGCGGAGCATAGTAGACAGGCCGGCCCGTATTTTTCTTTTTCTCTTTTTATTTTCGTTAAGGTTTACAATTTTATTTTATTTATTTATTTTTCGAAAAATAAAATTTCAGGAAAGAAAAATATTAAGAAAAAAAATATTGTGGCGCAGTGTACGAGCGCGGCCGGGCCGAACTCTTAGCCCATGCGCATGATCTTTTTTTCATCTGCGTATGTATATGTTTAGTCTCACATTGCCTAGTCTTTGACCCTTAAGCCTCTCTTTCACCTACAAATATAGACCAATAGAGCCTCCAAAAATTACCTGATTCGGGTTAAATCAATATTTTTGTTTGACTAGTTTCACAAAAGAAAAATATATTTCTTCTCTCCAGCGGGAATTCTGAATGTCATCTCCTCTCTCTAAAGTCGTTTTTTCTCTACGTTATAAAGGTATATTTCCTTGTATTTTTTTATATACTCCCGTAACTTATTATTTCTAGACTAGTATGGTAGAATAATTAGATTATCAATTAGTATCTATATTTATACATTAGACCTGGAATTCTTTTAGCCATACATATTTTTTCTCCGTAAAACAACTTAGCCCTGATTTTTTCATATAGTCATAACTTTTTACTCTTTCGTTCAAATTAGAGGAAACCAACGCCTAGATTTTCGTCTTGATTCCACCTATCCAGTGAACCTACCTAATCAATTTTTTTTGCAAATTTCAAATTTCGAAATTTGCTCGTATTCATATTCAAACTTCTTTTGATCATATTTTTTTATCCGTAGCTCCGTTTTCGATGAACCCAACTGCATCGGATTCATATTGAAGCAATCTTTCTGTTCGCACAATTAGTGTCATCTTCCAACATATAATTTTAATCTTAGCCAGTTACTCTACTAGTCCACAAAAGAGTTATCACACAACATTCTAAGCAGATTCAATGCTATGTTGAATTACTTCTATCTTTTGATCCGTTATTTCCAATCTAGTAATTCTTCTTCCTACATATTCATATTGACTTCCTATATCCAGTAGCATCATTAGTTTCAACTTTTGAACCTTTCAAACTATTTGAACCTTCATTTGATCATATCTTGTAAATTGTATTGCATTTTCAATTGATTTCTTTTGCAATTGAATCCCTATACGTAATCTATCATCTTGAGCCAACACCACACTTTATCAACAAAATTAGGAACTGATCTTGCAAAATAATTTGATTTGGTTCTTTTGGAGTTTTCGCAATCTTCCTTTGCATTTTCTTTTGGATCTTTGAGTGATTGCTTATGTGTGGTTATAATTGATTGCTTATGATAGATTGGACGGAGTGTGACGAGTAGAGCTATCAGGAATTATGAGTGTGAATCATCTTCATCAACAGTACAAGGCAAGTTCACACTTTGACCATACATTTCATACCCAGTTTTTATGCATTAGTCCCAACCCTCAAACATTGCATGAGTAGGATTGGGAACATGTGGTTACGGTAAAGTAGTCAATGAGGTAGGAACCTATTACCCTTTTATCAACCCCGGGAATATACGTTATGCTCATATTACTTTGCTATGCTCATAGACGGGGATTGGTATGTGAGATTTATGAAAGTTGCGATAGTAATATTATCTAAGGGAAACTTAAGGTGGCTACTTTAATACACATCTGGGCGGAATGGTTGGGGCACCCTAGGGATATACCAGTGGCTTGCCCGGGCACCTGGGGAATCCAGTGTTGTCCTAGGAGATCCCGGGGTATCCGTGTGATCATCCTATTGGGATGCCACCCAGGCTCAAAGGGATCATAACATTATTCATGCTAGAAACTTCTGTGTGCAGCCACACGCCATTATGGGCTCTGGCATAGTTGAGTAAGTTGTGGGAAACCTTTCCACGATAGGCTAGCAGATGTAGGGGATTGTAGGTGTACCGGCCTATCTATCGGTTAGGGGGACCTCTTCAGAAAGACTGTATCTCAATCATCTGTTTCTCAAACATCATGCAGTGCGAGAAATTCAACGGAGGATATCGAGTCTTGTGGGGAAAAGTGCGCAAACCTCTGCAGAGTGTACAAACTAACCATGATTAGCCGTGTCCCCGGTTATGGACATCTTGAGTATCTGGTATTTGAATTATTGGTTGATCTCGTCACTCTATTTAATGAAATTATTGGGTTATCAATGATTTGGTGATTTTGGGATTGAGTTGGGGTTACCATCTCAATATGGGTAATTTAACTTAGTAGTAAATAAAATTTATTCCTTTGTTGTTGGAAAAAATTAGCTTTATGCAAAAAATTAAACTTAGAGCCTCCACCAACCAAATATGCATATAGAGATAGACATTCTCATTTTTATTCTATGGTGTGAAATTGCCAGTACATTCAATGTACTAACCTATATGGCTGGAACGTCTCATGTTGCAGGATTCTTACGACGAGTAACTAATACGTCAGGGTTACGATGTCTACACTCAACTTTGCCGTTGGTGTTGTTGGGACTTGATACGTCTCCAACTTATCTATAATTTATGAAGTATTCATGCTATTATATTATCCATCTCGGATGTTTTATGGGCTTTACTATGCACTTTTATGTTATTTTTGGGACTAACCTATTAACCCAGAGCCCAGTGTCGGTTCCAGTTTTTTCCCTTGTTTCAGTGTTTCGAATAAAGGAATATCAAACGGAGTCAAAACGGAATGAAACCTTCTGGAGAAGTTATTTTTGGAAAGAAAGCAACCCGGGAGACTTGGAGTCCACGTCAAGAAAGCAACGAGGAAGGCACGAGGCAGGGGGCGCGCCCACCCCCCTGGGCGCGCCCTCCACCCTCGTAGGCCCCTCGTGGCTCCCCTGACATATTTCTTCCGCCTATATATATCCATATACCCTAAAACGATAGGGGAAGAGAATAGATCGGGAGTTCCGCCGCCGCAAGCCTCTGTAGCCATCAAAAACCAATCGGGACCCTGTTCCGGCACACTGCCGGAGGGGGGATCCCTCACCGGTGGCCATCTTCATCATCCCGACGCTCTCCATGACGAGGAGGGAGTAGTTCACCCTCTGGGCTGAGGGTATGTACCAATAGCTATCTGTTTGATCTCTCTCTCGTGTTCTTGATTTGGCACGATCTTGATGTATCGCGAGCTTTGCTATTATAGTTGGATCTTATGTTGCTTCTCCCCCTCTACTCTCTTGTAATGGATTGAGTTTCCCCTTTGAAGTTATCTTATCGGATTGAGTCTTTAAAGATTTGAGAACACTTGATGTATGTCTTGCCGTGCGTCTCTGTGGTGACAATGGGATATCACGTGATTCACTTGATGTATGTTTTGGTGATCAACTTGCGGGTTCCGCCCAAGAACCTATGCATAGGGGTTAGCACACGTTTTCGTCGTGATTCTCCGGTAGAAACTTTGGGGCACTCTTTGAGGTTCTATGTGTTGGTTGAATAGATGAATCTGAGATTGTGTGATGCATATCGTATAATCATACCCACGGATACTTGAGGTGACATTGGAGTATCTAGGTGACATTAGGGTTTTGGTTGATTTGTGTCTTAAGGTGTTATTCTAGTACGAACTCTAGGGCTATTTGTGACACTTATAGGAATAGCCCAACGGATTGATTGGAAAGAATAACTTTGAGGTGGTTTCGTACCCTACCATAATCTCGTCGTTTGTTCTCCGCTATTAGTGACTTTGGTGTGACTCTTTGTTGAATGTTGAGGGATATTTATATGATCTAATTATGTTATTATTGTTGAGAGAACTTGCACTAGTGAAAGTATGAACCCTAGGCCTTGTTTTCCTAGCATTGCAATACCGTTTGTGCTCACTTTTATCATTAGTTACGTTGTTGTTTTTATATTTTTAGATTACAAAAACCTATATCTACCATCCATATTGCACTTGTATCACCATCTCTTCGCCGAACTAGTGCACCTATACAATTTACCATTGTATTGGGTGTGTTGGGGACACAAGAGACTCTTTGTTCTTTGGTTGCAGGGTTGTTTGAGAGAGACAATCTTCATCCTACGCCTCCCACGGATTGATAAACCTTAGGTCATCCACTTGAGGGAAATTTGCTACTGTCCTACAAACCTCTGCACTTGGACGCCCAACAACGTCTACAAGAAGAAGGTTGCGTAGTAGACATCAAGCTCTTTTCTGGCACCGTTGCCGGGGAGGTGAGTGCTTGAAGGTATATCTTTAGATCTTGCAATCAAATCTTTTAGTTTCTTGTTTTATCACTAGTTTAGTCTATAAAAGAAAACTACAAAAAAAATGGAATTAAGGTTGCCTCATATGCTTCATCTTTTTAATGTCTTTCGTGAAAATGATGGGAAGGAAAATTGTGCTCAAGTACTAGAAGAAGAATTACATAGAATGCTTGGCATAAAATATGTGAATGATGAGCATGATTGCAATGTTGTTAGTATGAATTCTTTGAATACCCATGATGCTAATGATATGCAAAGCCACAATCTTGGGGATGCTATGTTTGATGAAGATGATATGTTTAGTCCCCCAAGTTTTGATATGCAAATTTATTATGATGCAAGCATGCCTCCTATCTATGATGATTATTGTGATGACACGTATGCTTTAAAGAATAATGATAACCATGAAACTTGTCATCTTGATCTTAATTTTCAATCACATGATAGTTATTTTGTTGAGTTTGCTCCCACTGTTGTTAAAGAGAAGAGTTTTGCTTATGTGGAGAGTAGTAAAAATTCTATACTTATAGATCATGAAAAGAATGCTTTAGGTGCTGGTTATATTGTTGAATTTATTCATGATGCTACTGAAAATTATTATGAGGGAGGAATATATTCTTGTAGGAATAGCAATAATATCAAGTTTCCTCTCTATGTGCTCAAAGTTTTAAAGTTATGCTTGTTTTGCCTTCCTATGCAAGTTGATTCTTGTTCCCATAAGTTGTTTGCTCACAAAATCCCTATGCATAGGAAGTGGGTTAGGCTTAAATGTGCTAGTCATATTCTTCCTGATGCTCTCTTTATATTTCAATTCTTATCTTTTATGTGATCATCACTGAAATCATCATGCCTAGCTAGGGGCATTAAACGATAGCGCTTGTTGGGAGGCAACCCAATTTTATTTTATTTTCTTGATTTTTGGTTCTGTTTAGTAATAAATAATCCATCTAGCTTCTGTTTAGATGTGGTTTTACGTTTTAATTAGTGTTTGTGCCAAGAAGAACCTTTGGGAAGACTTGGGTGAAGTCTTTATGATCATGCTGTAAAAAACAGAAACTTTAGCGCTCACGAGATTAGCTAAAACTTTTTACTGGAGAGTGCTATTTAGGTGATTCTTTTTGAAGATTATTACTAGAAAAATTCCTCAGGTCTAACAATTTATTTTAGAATTTTTGGAGTTCCAGAAGTTTGCGTTAGTTACAGATTACTACAGACTGTTCTGTTTTTGACAGATTCTGTTTTTCGTGTGTTGTTTGCTTATTTTGATGATTCTATGGCTAGTAAAATAGTTTAAAAATCACAGAGAAGTTGGAATACAGTAGGTTTAACACCAATATAAATAAATAATGAGTTCATTACAGTACCTTGAAGCGGTGTTTTGTTTTCTTTCGCTAACGGAGCTCACGAGATTTTCTCTTAAGTTTTGTGTTGTGAAGTTTCCAAGTTTTGGGTAAAGATTCGATGGACTATGGAATAAGGAGTGGAAAGAGCCTAAGCTTGGGGATGCCCAAGGCACCCAAGGTAATATTCAAGGATAACCAAGCTTCTAAGCTTGGGGATGCCCCGGAAGGCATCCCCTCTTTCGTCTTCGTTCATCGGTAACTTTACTTGGAGCTATATTTTTATTCACCACATGATATGTGTTTTGCTTGGAGTGTCCTTTCCTTTTGTTAGTATTTGCTTTCTGTCATTTAGAATAATTTTTTGCATCTCTAGTTTCAATAAAAATGTCAAGGATAGCTTTTACCATGCTTATTTTGCAAGTATACATGTTGCTGTTTCAAAACAGAAAGTTTACCGCTGTTGCAAAAATTCCCTAGAAAAGTCAGAATGTGATAAAATGTTGAAACCTTTTGCATAAGAAGCAGTGGGAATTTTCTTTCATAATTTTTGGAGTTAGGGAAGTATGATGAATCTTGCATTCTTTACAGACTGTACTGTTTTGGCAGATTGCTGTTATGTTTGCATTGTTTGCATATGTTTGCTTGTTTAATGATTCTATTTGAGGATAGGACTATTAAATATGCAGAGGCATTTAGTATGCAATGTTGAATAATAATTTTAGTGATTTTCTACAGTATAGTATGATAAGGTTTTTTGCATTGGTTTATACTAACCTATCTCACGAGTTCTTGTTGAGTTTGATGTGGAAGAAGCTTTCGAGATTTAGGAAACCATGATATGAGAGGAATTAAGGAGACACAAAAGCTCAAGCTTGGGGATGCCCAAGGCACCCCAAGATAATATTTCAAGAAGTCTCAAGCATCTAAGCTTGGGGATGCCCCGGTTGGTATCCCACCTTTCTTCTTCGACAACTATCGGTTAGTATCGGTTGATCCTAAGTTTTTGCTTCTTCACACGATGAGTGCTATCTTTGAAATGTCGTTTTCTTTTGTTTTGCTTGTTGTATGAATAAAATACCAAGATCTTAAATTCTTAAATGAGAGAGAGTCTTGACATAGCTACATAATTATTTAACTACTCATTGATCTTCACTTATATCTTTTTGGAGTAGTTTGTCATTTACTCGTGTGCTTCACTTATATCCTATGGGTAAATGGTTGAATGATTTGAATGTCATAAATCTGAAATTATATATGTTTCATATGCTTATCCCATGGGGAGTAATGCCTTCACATATAAGAAGTAGAGGTGGTAAATTTATTGAAGGTTAGCAAACATTGTATTGGTCACTTGAACAATTCATGAAAGAATATTGAAGGAAGAGAGATTTCACATATAATACTATCTTGGACATCTTCTATGATTGTGAGCCCCATTAATTATTTTCAAACCTGAGAAAATTAGTTGAAGTTGGACAAGGAAGACAACATAATGAGTTATGCTTGGGTATATTTGTATAAGTTATATTTTTTTGGATCCTCTAACATGTGGTGCTTGCTATTTATAATCCTTTGCTAGCCAAAATACCTGTACTAAGTGGGAATACTGCTTGTGCATCCAAATTCCTTGAACCAAGTTCCTTCCATGAGTGTCCACCATATCTACCTATATGCGGTATTTACCTGCCGTTCCAAGTAAATTTGCATGTGCCAAACTCTAAACCTTCAAATATAATCTGTTTTGTATGCCCGAATCGCTCATGTAGCGACTACGGGTTAGCAGTATCTTCCATGCTAGGTGGGTTATTCTCACGATGAGTGGACTCCGCTCACCATTCACGAGAAAATGGCTGGTAACTGGGATGCCCAGTCCCATGATCAAAAGATCGAAATCAAATCAAAAATAATTGCAAACAAAACTCCCCCAGGTTTTATGTTAGTTGGAGGCACCCATTGTTTCTGGAAAGCCATGGATTGATGATTGTTGGTGGAGGGGGAGTAAAAATCTTTACCTTTCTGTTTGGGAACCGCCTATAATGTATGTAGTATGGAAGATATTGGGAACTCTTCGTCGTTATGTTGACAATGAAAGATACCTCTCAAAATTATTTTCATCTCTGTTCTTGCTTCGAGCTCTGGCACCTCTGCATATCCCTGCTTCCCTCCGCGAAGGGCCTATCTTTTACTTTTATGCAAGAGTCAGTAGTATTCCTTCTCATTCCAACCTACTCTTTAGTTGGCAAGCATCATGTGATGGAAAGATGTAAGCATATATGGCCATTCAAATATATTTGATCATGAATTATTACTGTTGACATTACCCCTGAGGTAAAAGGTTGGGAGGCGAAACATTAAGCCCCTATCTTTCTCTGTGTTCGATGAATACTATTTGTTCTAATATGCTTTGAGTGGTAGCAATCATGGAAGACTAAAAGATAGTTGAGTATGTGGAGTTTGCTAAATCAAAGATCTGACATAGACTCTTCCTGAAAATAAGATGAATTGTAATTGTTTGATGACTAATAACACGGTTTGTTAGTTTTCAAGAAATTTTATGATCTATACTTTAACATGTGAATAGTTTGTTACTTGATCATGCAAATTTTTATGATAAGAGCTACGGTTAGGACATATAATGATGCTAGAAAAGGTGATTGAAATTATCATTGATCAAACTTATGCACCTTCTAGCATTCACACTTCATAAATTATTTCTTTTATCATTTACCTACTCGAGGACGAGCAGGAATTAAGCTTGGGGATGCTGATATGTCTCCAACGTATCTATAATTTATGAAGTATTCATGCTATTATATTATCCATCTTGGATGTTTTATGGGCTTTACTATGCACTTTTATATTATTTTGGGGACTAACCTATTAACCCAGAGCCCAGTGCCAGTTCCTGTTTTTTCCCTTGTTTCAGTGTTTCGAAGAAAAGGAATATCAAACGGAGTCCAAACGGAATGAAACCTTCTGGAGAAGTTATTTTTGGAAAGAAAGCAACCCGGGAGACTTGGAGTCCACGTCAAGAAAGCAACGAGGAAGGCACGAGGTAGGGGGGCACGCCCACCCCCCTGGGCGCGCCCTCCACCCTCGTGGGCCCCTCGTGGCTCCCCTGACGTATTTCTTCTGCCTATATATATATATATCAATATACCCTAAAATGATCGGGGAACAGAATATATCGGGAGTTCCGCCGCCGCAACCCTCTGTAGCCACCAAAAACCAATCGGGACCCTGTTCTGGCACCCTGCCAGAGGGGGGATCCCTCACCGGTGGCCATCTTCATCATCCCGGCGCTCTCCATGACAAGGAGGGAGTAGTTCACCCTCGGGGCTGAGGGTATGTACCAGTAGCTATGTGTTTGATCTCTCTCTCGTGTTCTTGATTTGGCACGATCTTGATGTATCGCGAGCTTTGCTATTATAGTTGGATCTTATGTTGCTTCTCCCCCTCAACTCTCTTGTAATGGATTGAGTTTCCCCTTTGAAGTTATCTTATCGGATTGAGTCTTTAAAGATTTGAGAACACTTGATGTATGTCTTGCCGTGCGTATCTGTGGTGACAATGGGATATCACGTGATTCACTTGATGTATGTTTTGGTGATCAACTTGCGGGTTCTGCCCATGAACCTATGCATAGGGGTTGGCACACGTTTTCGTCGTGATTCTCCGGTAGAAACTTTGGGGCACTCTTTGAGGTTCTATGTGTTGGTTGAATAGATGAATCTGAGATTGTGTGATGCATATCATATAATCATACCCACAGATACTTGAGGTGACATTGGAGTATCTAGGTGACATTATGGTTTTGGTTGATTTTTGTCTTAAGGTGTTATTCTAGTACGAACTCTAGGGCTATTTGTGACACTTATAGGAATAGCCCAACGGATTGATTGGAAAGAATAACTTTGAGGTGGTTTCGTACCCTACCATAATCTCTTCGTTTGTTCTCCGCTATTAGTGACTTTGGAGTGACTCTTTGTTGCATGTTGAGGGATATTTTGTAACGCCCACGATGCGGCTATATCTCCCACGTGTCGAGGCACGACTTAGAGGCATAACCGCATTGTGGTTTTGTCGTAAGAAGGGTCATCTTCACACAATCCCATGTAATGAACAACAATGGGATAAAGAGTTGGCTTACAATCGCCACTTCACACAATACATAAATATAATTCATACATCATCCAAAATACACACATAGACCGACTATGGTCAAGATCCAAATGAAAATAAGATAACCCCAAATGCTAGATCCCCGATCGTCCCAACTGGGCTCCACTACTAATCATCAGGAAAAGACACATAGTAACGACCACGTTCCTCATCGAACTCCCACTTGAGGTCGATCCCATCATCTGCACTGGCATCGTCGGCACCTGCAACTGTTTTGGTAGAATCTGTGAGTCACGAGGACTCAGCAATCTCACACCCGCGAGATCAAGACTATTTAAGCTTAAAGGAAAGGATGGTGTAAAGAGGTGAAACTGCAGCAGGCACTAAGCAGATATGGTGGCTAACATACGCAAATGAGAGCGAGAAGAGAAGCAACGGAACGGTCGTCATCTAGCAATGACCAAGAAGTGATCCTGAACTCCTACTTACGTCATGCATAACTCAAACCGTGTTCACTTCCCGGACTCCGCCGAGAAGAGACCATCATGGCTACACACACGGTTGATGTATTTTGGTTAAGTCAAATGACAAGTTCTCTACAACCGGACATTAACAAATTCCCATTTGCCTCATAACCGCGAGCACGGCTTTCGAAAGATATTACCCTGCAGGGGTGTCCCAACTTAGCCCATTATAAGCTCTCACGGTCAACGAAGGATAAGCCTTCTCCCGGAAAGACCCGATCAGTCTCGGAATCCCGGTTTACAAGACATTTCGACAATGGTAAAACAAGACCAGGAAAGCCACCCGAATGTGCCGACAAATCCCGATAGGAGCTGCACATATCTCGTTCTCAGGGCACAACGGATGGGCAAGACGTCGGGTTGGCATAGACCCTGGTTGCCCAGGGGGCGCCGGACATCGCCCAGTTTGGGCCAGCACTCGAAGGAGCACTGGTCCGAGGGTTTAAAATAACGATGACCCTCGGGCTCGCGAAAACCTGGGGGAAAAGGCTTAGGTGGCAAATGGTAAAACCAAGGTTGGGCCTTGCTGGAGGAGTTTTATTCAAGGCGAACTGTCAAGGGGGTCCCATAAATCACCCAACCGCGTAAGGAACGCAAACTCAAGGAACATACTACCGGTAAGACAGAAACTAGGGCGGCAAGAGTGGAACAAAACACCAGACATAAGGCCAAGCCTTCCACCCTTTACCCAATATATAGATGCGTTAATTCAATAAGAGATATTGTGATATCCCAACATATCCATGTTCCAACATGGAACCAACTTCAACTTCACCTGCAACTAGCAACGCTATAAGAAGGGCTGAGCAAAAGCGGTAACTTAGCCAAACAACGGTTTGCTAGGAAAGGACGGTTAGAGGCTGACATGGCAATATGGGAGGCATGATATAGCAAGTGGTAGGTATCGCAGCATGGCAATAGAGCGAACAACTAGCAAAGCAAAGATAGAAGTGATTTCGAGGGGTGGTCATCTTGCCTGCAAGGTTCTCAGAGTTGTCGAAAGCTTGATCCTCGTAAGCGTACTCAAAAGGTTCCTCGTTCACGAACTCGTCTCCCGGCTCTACCCAAGACAAGAACACAAGCAACAAAACCACAATCAATCACGAGAAATGCACAAGCAACATGATGCAAAACATGTATGATATGCGAGATATGATATGCGATGCATATGCGTGCTCCGGAAGGAAAATGATGAACAAGGCAGTAAATTGGCAAACCAAGCATGCCACTGGAAAGATAAGATGATTTCGGTCAAAATCGATATAAAGATCACCGGAAACGGACGCACGGTTTGCAAATGGCAAGCAAAACAAGAATGACACGAATCTGCGATTAACAGCATGATAGCACTTAAAATGCAACAAGTAACAATGCTACAACACTCCAACGTAGCAACAAAGCATATTGCAGTAATCTACAGGAGATGCTTGACAAAAGATGAACACTTAACTACGGCTAGTTCACCACATAACAAGCTCAAACAAGCATGGCAAAAGTGCAAAAGATAACAGGTTCACAGACTTGGTGAAATTACTGGACATGCCTGAAACAGCATCAGGTAGCAATGTTCAGGGCAAGAAAACAACATGCTACAGTAACTTAACATGGCAAAACAAGGTATGGCAGTGTTCTACTATATGCATATAACAAAAGTCCCTTACTGACCATAAGCCAAAAAGGACCAGAAGATATGATGGCAACCATGTAAACATAGCAAGTTTCGTTGACAGGTTTCAGACTTGGCAGAAAACAGAGCATGGCAGAAACAATAATATGAAGGCAACTTGGTGAGCTTGATGCACTCACCACAAAGCAATGCATGACAAAACAAGCATACCTACAGCAAGATGGCAAGTTTATGAAGCTATCTATGGCAAGAACAAAAGCATAGCATGTATGGATCAACTACAACAGGCTTGGCAAAATTGAATAACATGTAAACAATCTGCCAGAAATATTTTATAGCAAAAGTAGAGCAAGATTGAGTCATGCTATGGCACTCCATAATTTCAAACAAGGGCGGGAATGGATCAATTACAACAATATCTACAAAACATCCTTACCGAACATCTCCAAAATATGCATGGATCTCTCTGTAGCATCAAGCATATTGCAGTAATCTACCGGAGATGCTTGACAAAAGGTGAACACTGAACTACGGCTAGTTCACCACATAACAAGCTCAAACAAGCATGGCAAAAGTGCAAATGATAACAGGTTCACAGACTTGGTGAAATTACTGGACATGCCTGAAACAACATCAGGTAGCAATGTTCAGGGCAAGAAAACAACATGCTACAGTAACTTAACATGGCAAAACAAGGTATGGCAGTGTTCTACTATATGCATATAACAAAAGTCCCTTACTGACCATAAGCCAAAAAGGACCAGAAGATATGATGGCAACCATGTAAACATAGCAAGTTTCGTTGACAGGTTTCAGACTTGGCAGAAAACAGAGCATGGCAGAAACAATAATATGAAGGCAACTTGGTGAGCTTGATGCACTCACCACAAAGCAATGCATGACAAAACAAGCATACCTACAGCAAGATGGCAAGTTTATGAAGCTATCTATGGCAAGAACAAAAGCATAGCATGTATGGATCAACTACAACAGGCTTGGCAAAATTGAATAACATGTAAACAATCTGCCAGAAATATTTTATAGCAAAAGTAGAGCAAGATTGAGTCATGCTATGGCACTCCATAATTTCAAACAAGGGCGGGAATGGATCAATTACAACAATATCTACAAAACATCCTTACCGAACATCTCCAAAATATGCATGGATCTCTCTGTAGCATCAAGCATATTGCAGTAATCTACCGGAGATGCTTGACAAAAGGTGAACACTGAACTACGGCTAGTTCACCACATAACAAGCTCAAACAAGCATGGCAAAAGTGCAAATGATAACAGGTTCACAGACTTGGTGAAATTACTGGACATGCCTGAAACAGCATCAGGTAGCAATGTTCAGGGCAAGAAAACAACATGCTACAGTAACTTAACATGGCAAAACAAGGTATGGCAGTGTTCTACTATATGCATATAACAGAAGTCCCTTACTGACCATAAGCCAAAAAGGACCAGAAGATATGATGGCAACCATGTAAACATAGCAAGTTTCGTTGACAGGTTTCAGACTGGGCAGAAAACAGAGCATGGCAGAAACAATAATATGAAGGCAACTTGGTGAGCTTGATGCACTCACCACAAAGCAATGCATGACAAAACAAGTATACCTACAGCAAGATGGCAAGTTTATGAAGCTATCTATGGCAAGAACAAAAGCATAGCATGTATGGATCAACTACAACAGGCTTGGCAAAATTGAATAACATGTAAACAATCTGCCAGAAATATTTTATAGCAAAAGTAGAGCAAGATTGAGTCATGCTATGGCACTCCATAATTTCAAACAAGGGCGGGAATGGATCAATTACAACAATATCTACAAAACATCCTTACCGAACATCTCCAAAATATGCATGGATCTCTCTGTAGCATCAAGCATATTGCAGTAATCTACCGGAGATGCTTGACAAAAGGTGAACACTGAACTACGGCTAGTTCACCACATAACAAGCTCAAACAAGCATGGCAAAAGTGCAAATGATAACAGGTTCACAGACTTGGTGAAATTACTGGACATGCCTGAAACAGCATCAGGTAGCAATGTTCAGGGCA